>NC_089782.1:28279235-28284235 GCF_040412425.1 Macrobrachium rosenbergii
GGCGTTGACTTGTTGTCAACATGTTGGCAACATATATGTGATAAGTCTTCAACTTGTTTATGACATGTTTTATTCTATAGTGTCGTCAGCGCACTGTAGACATTACTAAAGGTTTTTTGCAGCGTCCCTTCAGCCCCTAGCTGCAACCCCTTTCGTTCCTTTTACTGTACCTCCTTTCATATTATCTTTCTTCCATCTTGCTATCCACCCTCTCCTAACAATTGATTCATATTGCAATTGCAAGGTTTTCCTCCTATTATACCTTTCAAACCTTTTACTGCCAATTTCCGTTTCAGTGCTGAATGACCTCGTAGGTCCCAGCGCTTGGCTTTGGCCTAAATTCTATATTCAGTTCAATTCGGTTCAGTGAAAACCAACGCTAAAGTCACTTATACCTTCATTTACATTCATAATAGAAACGACGGACCATAATCCGTTTGTGTTGTCGAAGATCCGGATTTTTTTCTCGACCCGTCCGGATCGATTGACGCTTCCGATGTTGGCATATCGGATGGCATTCTTGATGGAAGCCGCTGATATCTGTCGCCATGGGGATTCTCTCGTGGTCTGGATGAAATCAGACCTTGAGGGATGGAAGAAAAGGTTGCTTTTAGGTATCAAGGTATACATTAGTCGGCCGATTTACACATTTTTCTTTTTCTTTAAAAGAAAAGTATTGTGCCGGCTTTGTCTGTCCGTCCGCACTTTTTTCTGTCCACCCTCAGATCTTAAAAATTACTGAGGCTAGAGGGCTGAAAAGTGCTATGTTGATCATCCACCCTCCTATCATCAAACATACCAAATTGCAGCCCTCTGGCCTCAGTAGTTTTTATTTTAAATAAGGTTAAAGTCAGCCATGATCGTGCTTCTGGCAACGATATAGGGCAAGCCACCACCGGGCAGTGGTTAAAGTTTCATGGGCTGCGGCTCACACAGCATTACACCGAGACCACCGAAAGATAGATCAATTTTCGGTGGCCTTGATTATAACCTGTATAGAGAACTCGATTGCGCCGAAGAAACTTTTACCGCATTTTTTACTTGTTTATTGTTGGTTTAAGCTGGGAGTCCCTTGATGGAAATATTCCGTGAAAATGCTCTTGTAGTTTTAACGGAATAAACCATTTGAAGAAAGTAAATACAATTATGAATGAGATGGAAGTATATTATGTTTTGCTAGTCTGGAGAGTGGATTTGAATTCATCATTCGTAATCATTTTTGTACTGGTGTTTTCAGAAGGGTACTTGTACATTTGATTGCGGGCATTCTTCATGATTTATTTCCATTGTTATTTTATTATATTTTATTTTAGCATCCAAAGAAGATGTTCCCTTCCCCCTCTCTCTCTCTCTCTCTCTCTCTCTCTCTCTCTCTCTCTCTCTCTCTCTCTCTCTCTCTCTCTCTCTCTCTCTGTATATATATTTATTAATGTATATATATACATCTATATACAGTATATATATATATATATATATCTATATTTATATATATATATATATATATATATATATATATATATATATATATATTCTTCATAACTTTCAGTAAAGTTTAACCCCTGTAATGCCATAAAGAAGTTTTCCACTGCCTTTACTAGGTATACCCTCCGTGCGCTTATGGAAGATTATGAAAATCCTTTTCAGACCTCTTGCTTATATGACAGACTGCGTTACAAGCTGCAGGCGCGCGATAGTACTGTCAAGTAAGGGACCCCACGAAATCTGCGGGCTTAGGATACCGCGTGACTTTGTTTATGATGCTGGGAGTGTGGATGAGTTCTTAAACGGGTTTCAAGTGGCCCTATCTGCTGTTTTGGGGTACACGTGCCCTGGGAAATGCCATGCCCATTGGGGAGATGACGAAGGATGGGGTGTGGGGAAGTAGAAATAGAATGCTCTCTCTCTCTCTCTCTCTCTCTCTCTCTCTCTCTCTCTCTCTCTCTCTCTCTCTCTCAAGTGTGAATGGTGTAATATACGAAAATTTTGAGCTCAGTGGCCAAAAGTAGTGTAAAGCCATCTCTCTCTCTCTCTCTCTCTCTCTCTCTCTCTCTCTCTCTCTCTCTCTCTCTCTCTCTCTCTTTTCCAAGTGTGAATGGTGTAATATACGAAAATTTTGGGCTCAGTGACTAAAAGTAGTGTAAAGCCATCTCTCTCTCTCTCTCTCTCTCTCTCTCTCTCTCTCTCTCTCTCTCTCTCTCTCTCTCTCTCTCTCTCTCTCTCTCTCTGTATGAGTATGAATGGATATTCATCTAGAAGTCTTTGTAATTGATTCTTGTAATTAATAACCAAGGGTAGTTATGAAACTATCCTCTCTCTCTCTCTCTCTCTCTCTCTCTCTCTCTCTCTCTCTCTCTCTCTCTCTCTCTCTCTCTCTCTCTGTATGAATGGAAATTTATCAAGAAGTCTTTATAATTGATTCTTGTGGTTAGTAACCAAGGGTATTAATGATACTGTTCTCTCTCTCTCTCTCTCTCTCTCTCTCTCTCTCTGAAAGGGCCGTTGTTTTGGGTTTTGGGGGGGGGAGAGGTTGTCGGGAAGCAACTCGGTTGAACGAAAATATCAAGGGGTCACATCACACGTGCACGAACGCGCAAGCAATCAAACGCATTTTCGTTAGAATTGCTTCCCTGTGCGTGCAAGCAAGTAAGCAAGCAAGCAGGCAGCCGGATAAACCACACGTCGTCAGCGGCATCATCTTCATCAGCAGCAGCAGCAACAGCAGGAGAAGCAGAAGCAGGAGAAGTAGTGGTGAGAGATGGGCGAATCCACACCTGATTTTATTGGCTCAATTTCTTGTGGCGTGCATCTTTATCTCTCTCTCTCTCTCTCTCTCTCTCTCTCTCTCTCTCTCTCTCTCGTCAGGCCTTTGTTTGTTGCTGTAGGGGATGCACTGAGGTCTCTCTCTCTCTCTCTCTCTCTCTCTCTCTCTCTCTCTCTCTCTCTCTCTCTCTCTCTCTCTCTCTCTCGTCAGGCCTTTGTTTGTTGCTGTAGGGGATGCACTAAGGTCTCTCTCTCTCTCTCTCTCTCTCTCTCTCTCTCTCTCTCTCTCTCTCTCTCGTCAGGCCTTTGTTTGTTGCTGTAGGGGATGCACTAAGGTCTCTCTCTCTCTCTCTCTCTCTCTCTCTCTCTCTCTCTCTCTCTCTCTCTCTCTCTCTCTCTCGTCAGGCCTTTGTTTGTTGCTGTAGGGGATGCACTAAGGTCTCTCTCTCTCTCTCTCTCTCTCTCTCTCTCTCTCTCTCTCTCTCTCTCTCGTCAGGCCTTTGTTTGTTGC
Source organism: Macrobrachium rosenbergii (assembly GCF_040412425.1). NCBI lineage: Eukaryota > Metazoa > Arthropoda > Malacostraca > Decapoda > Palaemonidae > Macrobrachium > Macrobrachium rosenbergii. The sequence goes on from NC_089782.1 coordinate 28,282,507, forward strand.
TGTAGGGGATGCACTAAGGTCTCTCTCTCTCTCTCTCTCTCTCTCTCTCTCTCTCTCTCTCTCTCTCTCTCTCTCTCTCTCTCTCTCTCTCTCTCGTCAGGCCTTTGTTTGTTGCTGTAGGGGGATGCACTAAGGTCTCTCTCTCTCTCTCTCTCTCTCTCTCTCGTCAGGCCTTTGTTTGTTGCTGTAGGGGGATGCACTAAGGTCTCTCTCTCTCTCTCTCTCTCTCTCTCTCTCTCTCTCTCTCTCTCTCTCTCTCTCTCTCTCTCTCTGGCCTTTGTTTGTTGCTGTAGGGGATGCACTAAGGTCTCTCTCTCTCTCTCTCTCTCTCTCTCTCTCTCTCTCTCTCTCTCTCTCTCTCTCTCTCTCTCTCTCTCAGGCCTTTGTTTGTTGCTGTAGGGGATGCACTAAGGTCTCTCTCTCTCTCTCTCTCTCTCTCTCTCTCTCTCTCTCTCTCTCTCTCTCTCTCTCTCTCTCGTCAGGCCTTTGTTTGTTGCTGTAGGGGATGCACTAAGGTCTCTCTCTCTCTCTCTCTCTCTCTCTCTCTCTCTCTCTCTCTCTCTCTCTCTCTCTCTCTCTCTCGTCAGGCCTTTGTTTGTTGCTGTAGGGGATGCACTAAGGTCTCTCTCTCTCTCTCTCTCTCTCTCTCTCTCTCTCTCTCTCTCTCTCTCTCTCTCGTCAGGCCTTTGTTTGTTGCTGTAGGGGATGCACTAAGGTCTCTCTCTCTCTCTCTCTCTCTCTCTCTCTCTCTCTCTCTCTCTCTCTCTCTCTCTCTCTCTCTCTCTCGTCAGGCCTTTGTTTGTTGCTGTAGGGGATGCACTAAGGTCTCTCTCTCTCTCTCTCTCTCTCTCTCTCTCTCTCTCTCTCTCTCTCTCTCTCTCTCTCTCTCTCTCGTCAGGCCTTTGTTTGTTGCTGTAGGGGGATGCACTAAGGTCTCTCTCTCTCTCTCTCTCTCTCTCTCTCTCTCTCTCTCTCTCTCTCTCTCTCTCTCTCATCAGGCCTTTGTTTGTTGCTGTAGGGGATGCACTAAGGTCTCTCTCTCTCTCTCTCTCTCTCTCTCTCTCTCTCTCTCTCTCTCTCTCTCTCTCTCTCTCTCTCTCTCGTCAGGCCTTTGTTTGTTGCTGTAGGGGATGCACTAAGGTCTCTCTCTCTCTCTCTCTCTCTCTCTCTCTCTCTCTCTCTCTCTCTCTCTCTGGCCTTTGTTTGTTGCTGTAGGGGATGCACTAAGGTCTCTCTCTCTCTCTCTCTCTCTCTCTCTCTCTCTCTCTCTCTCTCTCTCTCTCTCTCTCTCTCTCGTCAGGCCTTTGTTTGTTGCTGTAGGGGATGCACTAAGGTCTCTCTCTCTCTCTCTCTCTCTCTCTCTCTCTCTCTCTCTCTCTCTCTCTCTCTCTCTCCACACCTTTGTTCGTCGCTCCAGAAGCCTAGGTGGATGCACTAAGCTCTCTCTCTCTCTCTCTCTCTCTCTCTCTCTCTCTCTCTCTCTCTCTCTCTCTCTCTCTCTCTCAAAACATGCCTCCGTCTGATTGCTGTCGAAGGATTAACCAAAAACAAATGCATTTGTGGATCTATTTCTTCTCTTCGTGTTTTATATTGTCACGAAATCCGGTCATAAATTAAGGCTTTGTTTCGATTGCTAGACAGTCTTTCACAATAGCCACCTGGCTACGAAAATTAGCCACAAATAATGGTTATCCCTCTAATGGCATTGTTCATATCCTGTAACGGTGCT
>NC_089782.1:28289235-28299235 GCF_040412425.1 Macrobrachium rosenbergii
TCAGTGCCTGCGTTTTTAGAAGCAAGTTTTTCTTTCGTTTTATTATTCCTTTATCGTCGATGAGGTCCGCTCTGTTTGTTAGTTGTAATGACATTTTAGTATTTTTGATAAATATTTAATATAACGTTTTTAATTGATATGACTAGCTGTGACTAAATTCTCCTGATCGACTAAATAGATTTTACATCGCCTTCCAGTTGCCGTATACACACACACACACACACACAAATATATGTATATATATATATATATATATATATATATATATATATATATATATATATATATATATATATATATATATATATATATATATATAAAAGACAAAATCCACGAAGGACTAAGAAACAACGGAGTGCTGCAAGGCCTTTCGATGTTAGTCCTTTACTTAGCAGTCTTTATTTATATATTCATCACGTTCCATATTTTCGTGCTTTAGTTACACGTACATACATACATACATACATATATACTGTACAGGTGTGTGTATATATATATATATATATATATATATATATATATATATATATATATATATATATATATATATATATATAAATAAATAATATATATTTATATTTATATATATATTATTTATATTAGTAAACTATATCAAAGAACCAGTTAGGCTACGTCTATTACACTCCACCAACCCAACAAGCTTCCAAAATTCTTTCCATTGTGAAACTCGTCTCATAAACCATTATTAGTGTGACGCCATCAAATTTACGTTAGGAAATTTTACAGACCTCAATCTAAGATCGCCACAACGTGTCACGCTGATCGGTCAGTCATCTTGCAGTCCAAGGTTATAATAATAACGCAATTATCGTCAGATTGTTGCCAGTCCTCCGCCAACAATATAGCTCCTGGCTGTTGCTGCAGTAATAATTCCAGCAACAGCAATTGATGCCGCATTGAAGTGGCCGCTGTTTCGTGAAAAAGCGATACAGGTTTGTTAGTTTGTTGAAAAACCCAGAGTGGGTCCGCTATGTGTGGGTATGCTTTTTTCCATGCAGCTACTTACAAATATACCTGTTGGGTGTACAGTGCTTGAGTCAGTTCTCCTTGGAAGACATTTAAGAAAGAGCGTAAATGTAAATGTATGCGTTCATGTGGTTTCTTGAAGGATATGTTGGGTGTTTGGTGCTTGAATCAGCTCTGCTTGAAAGATATTTAGTAAAAGTAGATGTTTTAGTTGTCATTTTAGTAATATTCTAAGCCTTTGGGCAGTTTAGAACATCTGTTAGTTGGTGGATTGGGATGTATTTTTTTAGCAAATGCGTATATAGAAAAAGTTTACTGATATGAAAAAATTATTAAGCTTTCAAGGTGCTTAGTCCTGGCTTAAAAGTGACTATAGTTGTCAGTAACGAATGTTATCCGAACATTAATTAATTCATGTATGATGAATATACATAATTGTATACATTTGCAACCATAGGAGAATGAGAGAGAGAGAGAGAGAGAGAGAGAGAGAGAGAGAGAGAGAGAGAGAGAATACGGTGGAGGGAAGCGGGCTGTGCCTACCTAGCTACAAGAAAATCCCTTCGAAATCCTTCTTCATAAAGGACTTCAAGATTGGATATCATTCACATTCCCTGTTTGGCTAGGACCTCAGGACAGGATACGAGGAGGTTCAAGCCATGTCCAGTGTCCCTGGAGATCCTTCAGCGAAAGAATAACATACGGTTCCTCCAGTATCCAACTACTTGTGTAATGGAATATTTTAGGAGTCCTACACCAGTTCCTTTGTCCTATTTCCCCCCGGGATGGGAGTCACTTGGGTGGTGGTGGGTCAGAGGGCGGGTGGGGGGGTGTTATACCACCATGGGATGGGAGCTTTGCGTCCTATTTAGCTGGTTAAGGTACGTAATGGCCTCTGGAATTGAAGTGCTGTTTATTTTTTTTTGTTTGGTTGTGTTTACGTTTTGGGAGCAGGTTGGGAAACGTGAATGATATGTATCATTTCACCTGTGTGTAAACATCATATATATATATATATATATATATATATATATATATATATATATATATATATATATATATATATATATATATATATATATATATATATATATATATATATATATATATAATGTGTGTGTGTGTACACAAATATTCAATCTACGTTGGCGCATGCGTGTTTCTCACCAGTACTCGGAAGGCGTTCAGATCTACCGTCAAATGTTTTCTGGTTTATATTTAGTTTCATGTTGCTATTTGTGTAGTTTTTCCTCAAAAGACATTCAATTTAAGGAAAATGACATCCTTACATGTACTTATATCCACTTTTGGTTTTATAAAGTACTGTTATTTTTAAAATTGACAGTAATCAAGTCAAATTTCGAGGTCGTTTTTTGGACGTTTCACCTTTTCACCTTGGTACTACGTCAGCAAAAACTCACAGTAGGTATTATGCTGAAGTTGAGCAATATATGATCAGCAAAGAGACGCTTTATTTTTATATTCAGTTGGCGACAAAATGAAGTCTTTATGTTCGTGTCTTATTTGGGGGCGGTGGTTGGGGGGCGGGTGGAGTAGGGTAACTCAGATTCGGAGGTCGATTATATATATATATATATATATATATATATATATATATATATATATATATATATATATATATATACATATTCATATATATATAGATAGATAGATAGATAGATAGATAGATAGATATATGTGTATATAGAAAATTAATCAGAAATTGGGGTTTTGTCGCTTGCATTGAAAGAATTTTGGAGAAGACCATTTTGTAAATAAGCATTGTTACGATAAAGAAATATATTTTGAGAAGACCAGTCGGTTAGTTTTTGGCCTTAGTAATGGTAAGGAACCCAGAATCGAACGCAGATATTTATAAAAATTTCGGGAAGGTCACTGGTCACTTGGCGCGGTTAATCTATCAGAATTTTGTGATGGTCAGGAATGCACACCCGTGCATTGATTTTGCAGGTGGTGTTTGTGATGAGAACGTGGCATCATTCGTGAATTTCCTGTGATTGTGATGAGAAACTGACATCATTCGTGAATTTCCTGTGATTGTGATGAGCAAGTGGCATCATCCGTGAAAATCCTGTACAATCCATTTAAATTTATCAGTGGCTGTAGTCCAGATTTTGTCCGAAAACTCTTCAAGGCGCTAATTGTTTTTAAGTCTTTTCTTGAGAGAATATTCGAATATGTACCCCAGAAAATTTGCGTATGTGGTGTCGAACTAAATTACGCAATCATTCCTTCATTGACTTTTCACAAATTTGCAATTAAGCTGTTTCTTAGTACATTGCATCGTATAGTTAACGCTATATGGTATCATTTACTCTGCCATATAAATTATTGTATGAGCGTTACGCTTTGACCCTATCAACCATTACATTTCAAGTAAAATGATAAAAAAATAAGACACCCCCCATCATTGAATTCTCTTATTTAGTTATTTCCTAGTACACTGTATCATATAGATAACACTATATGGTAATATTTACTTTGCCATATAAATTATTGTATGAGCTTCACTTTGTGACCTTATACTATATTTCGAGTAAAATGATAATAAAAAAAAGATGCCACTGTAATTGAATTCTCTAATTTTTGTCCGTTTTTCCCAGTGCTTTCGGTACTGAAATAGTAAGTGGAGGTATTAGGCCTGAAACATTTTTAGTATTCAGGTCGGCCTCGTTGTTAGCAACGCCAACATTCACAGCACTAATGTGGCATCAGAATAAGGGTTTATTTTTTTTTTATTTTATTATCTTTTCATTTTTTTTTATCCGTGATTTATAGTTTTAATTGTAAGGTTCAAGAAAGGATTAATTATTTTTCTGACTTGAGCTTTTAAATTGTAGGAATTGATTGTTTTTTACATAGGGTCCTATTTTCTCAAATTTTATTTGTAACGGACATTACAATTAATTTAGTTTTGGAATGGCGTCTTTCAGTCACATGATCAATTTTTTGAGTTCCTTCAATTGTATATGGTTGTGGATAATAAATAACTTGTTTATTATTATTATTATTATTATTATTATTATTAGAGTTTTTCAGTCTTATGATCAATTTGTTCGAGTTCTTTCAATTGTATATGGTTGTGTACAATAAGCATCTTGTTTATTATTATTATTATTATTATTATTATTATTATTATTATTATTATTATTATTATTATTATTATTATTATTATTATTATTATTATTATTATCATCCAGAAGATGAACTCTCTTCAAATAAAACTAGCCCACAGGGCCCACTGACTTGAAATTCGAGCTTCCAAAGAATATGGTGGTGTTCATTAAAAGAAATTACAGAAGATAATAGGTGTTACAGAGAGAACATGAACAAGACCACAAAATGCAGAACAGGTTTGCCTCAAAATATAAAATAATTTTTCCTTTCCTTTTTTTTCAAAAGAAAGGTTTTAATGGACATTCGGGAGAGAACTGAAATAAATAAAACAATATTTTTCCTTTTCTTTTTTTTGTAAAAAAAAATTTTTTTAAATGGATGGATATTCGGGAAAGACCTGAAAAAAAAATTTTCATTTTTTTTGTTTTGCAAAAATGTTTTTAATCGACAATCGGAAGAGACCTGGAAAAAAATAAGAAAATTTTTTTTTTTTTTTTTTTTTTTTGCAAAAGAAATGCTTTTAATGGACATTCGGGAAAGACCTGGAAAAAATAAGAAAAATTTTCCTTTTTTTCTGCAAAAGAAATGTTTTCAATGGACATTCAGGAAAGACCTGAAAAAAATAAGAATAATTTTCCTTTTTTTTTTTTAAGAAATGTTTTTAATGGACATTCAGGAGAGACCAGAAAAAAAAATCGAAAAAATATTTTGGTAAAAGAACTGTTTTTAATGAACATCCGGGAGACACCTGACGAAAATAAAACAATATTCATCCTTTTTTTTTTTTATAAAAGAAACGTTTGAAATGGACATCCAGGAGAGAACGCGATGACTTATGGCGGAGGTTGTGTTTAAAGAGGGCCACCTCACTCCAATTAGGCCAATTACGAGGTGTGAACGGCCAACTGCATTTGATAATTGCACAATTATCATAATCATTCGGCTCTTTCTTCGCCCGCCCTCCTTCCCACAATTGGGAAATTAGGGCACCGGAATGATGGAGCGCCAGGTGGTAATGTGAGTTTGGGTTCAAGTGGCATGTTGGGCATGTTTTTTATTTTCAAGAAAGGGGAGTTTTATGAGTATTTTAAGGATTTTTTTAAATAGAAGTTTTATGAGTATTTTAAGGTTTTTTTTCTCAAGGAATGGAAGTTTTATGATTTTTTAAGGGTGTGTGTTTTTTTAAGAAATGGAAATTTTATGAGTATTTTAAGGCTTTTTTTTTTTGAGGGGTAAAAATGTCTTGAATATTTGTAAGGGTGTTTTTTTCCTAAGAACTGTAATTTATACCTATTTTGATGGATTTTTTCCAAGAAAGGAAAATGTTAAGAATATTTTTAATGCTTTTGCCCAAGCAATGAAAGTGTTAAGTGTATTTGCAAGGGTGTGTTTTTTTCCAAGAAATGAAAGTATAATGATTTTGAGAGTGTTTTTTGAAAGAAATGGAAATAATAATATTTTTAAGGGGATTTTACCCAAGTATTTAAAATGTTAAGAATATTTTTAAAGGTTTTTTCAAAAGAAATTAGACTTTTAAGAATATTTTTTTAATAGAATATTCAATTTATTAACAAGCTCATAATTTTCCGGGTGAAGACTGATTGTAGATGTTTCTATAATGTTTTTAATGTTTTAAAATGTTTTGAGCTAATAATCAAGAGAAAAAAACGGTTACTTGGTCATACCAAATAAGAAGTATGTAAAAAAAAATTAATAGACGGTATGAATTGGCATTTCAATAGAAAGAAAGAAAATTAATTATTCGATTAAGTTTGAAATCTGTGTGAGTGTTTATGAGAGAGAGAGAGAGAGAGAGAGAGAGAGAGAGAGAGAGAGAGAGAGAGAGAGAGAGAGAGAATTCTAGTGTTGCAATAGAAGGAAATTGAGTTATTGGTGTAAGTTTAAATTGTATGTGTATGTATGCGTGTCCGTGAGAGAGAGAGAAAGTTCTAGCATTGCACTAGCAAGAAATTGAATTATTGGTGTAAGTTTAAATTGTGTGCACATACATGAGAGAGAGAGAGAGAGAGAGAGAGAGAGAGAGAGAGAGAGAGAGAGAGAGAGAGAGAGAGAGAGAGAAAGAATTTCTCCTCCAGCCTCCTCTGGTGCCACCTCTCATTCCCGGGGAAGCCATAAATCAGACCCAGTCGTTCCTGGAACCTGGAACCCAGATCACATCGGGGCAGAGAAATCTCATTGGAATAGAAAGTTGAGAAATAGCCTCTTGGCGACCCCGGGGAGGGCGAAGGGAAAAGGAAAACGACCTTTGCATTGATTATGGCTGACGGATTGTTCCTCTTTATGACTCCCGCGTGTGTGTGTGTGTGTGCGTGCGTGTTTGTGCGTTTGCGTGTGCGCGAGAGCGTCATGTGCTTGTTTATTGATTCGGTGTTTCGTCGTTGCTGGTTTATGTTAATTTCTTTGTGATACATGTGAGATATTCTTTTTTTTTTTATACTGGGGATTTGTGGAATATGAAGCCAGATTGCGCTACTTAAGACAGGAGAGAGAGAGAGAGAGAGAGAGAGAGAGAGAGAGAGAGAGAGAGAGAGAGAGAGAGAGTTTTAGCATTGCACTAGCAAGAAATTGAGTTATTGATGTGTTTAAATTGTTTATAGAAAGAGAGAGAGAGAGAGAGAGAGAGAGAGAGAGAGAGAGAATTTTAGCATTGCACTAGCAAGAAATTGAATTATTGGTGTGTTTAAATATGTGTATGTGTACAGAGAGAGAGAGAGAGAGAGAGAGAGAGAGAGAGAGAGGGTGAGTTTTAGCATTGCACTAGCAAGAAATTGAGTTACTGGTGTGTTTAAATTGTTTATACAGAGAGAGAGAGAGAGAGAGAGAGAGAGAGAGAGAGAGAGAGAGAGAGAGAGAGAGAGAGAGAGAATTTTAGCATTGCACTAGCAAGAAATTGAATTATTGGTGTGTTGAAATTGTGTCATAGTGAGAGAGAGAGAGAGAGAGACACTTTAATACTGATTCTGGTCACTGATCCTAGAATAAATTATGCAGAAATTCTAAATTAATTTCTCGTACTACAGCATTCATACGTATGCTAGAGAGAGAGAGAGAGAGATTCGGGCTTTAAAACCACATTTGGTCACTGATCCCCAAAAATAAAATATAAAGAAATTCTAAATAAATTTCTTCTACTACAACATTCAGACAGAGAGAGAGAGAGAGAGAGAGAGAGAGAGAGAGAGAGAGAGAGAGAGAGAGAGAGAGAGAGAGAGAGAGAATTTTAGCATTGCACTAGCAAGAAATTGAATTATTGGTGTGTTGAAATTGTGTCATAGTGAGAGAGAGAGAGAGAGAGAGAGACACTTTAATACTGATTCTGGTCACTGATCCTAGAATAAATTATGCAGAAATTCTAAATTAATTTCTCGTACTACAGCATTCATACGTATGCTAGAGAGAGAGAGAGAGAGAGAGAGATTCGGGCTTTAAAACCACATTTGGTCACTGATCCCCAAAAATAAAATATAAAGAAATTCTAAATAAATTTCTTCTACTACAACATTCAGACGCACAGAGAGAGAGAGAGAGAGAGAGAGAGAGAGAGAGAGAGAGAGAGAGAGAGAGAGAGAGAGAGAGAGAGGAAAAGGTAGTTTTAACAGTGTCGGCGATTAATATTAACTATTTTTGTTTTACTTTGTTTGCATACTCATATATGAATACTTTTGTGTACATAAACAATTTCCTTAAACTTTCATGCACGCATACAGGAGTGGCCTTTATTGTCTAGTGTATTTTATGTATACTGTGTACCGGCAATCGTAATTATGTATAGATGATAATTATGTCAATTGTCATGTAATTAAAACCACATAGTTAAACCACATGTTTGTTATTAAAATCACGTAGTAAATTAGAAAATCATCAATGGGGTAATTACTTCCAAAAGACCTTGCTTTGTTTTAAGAGAAGGAGAAATTCGTCATTGGCCAAACTACGTCACAGCACAATTAAACTACGTCACTCTGTAATTAAATTACGTCATAGAGTGATTTACCTTAATTGCCCTTCTTATGAAGCCATCCGTACGCGGATGACGAAACTGAATGATTCGACAAGACTGTCTTTAGGGGTCATTTTTAGTTTTCTGCAAAAGAAAACTATTGTGCCGGCTTTGTCTGTCCGTCCGCACTTTTTCCGTCCGCCCTCAGATCTCAAAAATTACTGAGGCCAGAGGGCTGCAAATTTGTATGTTGATCATCCACCCTCCAATCATCAAACATACCAAATTGCAGCCCTGTAGCCCCTGTAGTTTTTATTTTATTTAAGGTTAAAGTTAGCCATGATCGTGCGTCTGGCAACGTTATTGGAACCACCGGCTACCACCGGACTGTGGCTGAGTTCCATGGGCCGCGGCTGAAAGTTTCATACAGCATTATATGCTGTACAGTAGAAACCTCGGCGCATTTTTTACTTGTTATTTTTAGTCATTGATTTCTTTGGTCATTTTATGGGGGTAATTATTTTATGGAGCCATTGATGTCTTGGTTATAGGTTTGTGGGTTTGGACTTCGTTCCTTGTTTTTTGTTGTTCATCGAGGAAGTGATGTTTGTTTATCGTGTGCTTGAAGTTGATGGTTGATGGTTATTTTCTTTTTCCATCAAGAAATTTTTATGTATTAATTTATTTTTGTTGTTTTGCTTATATGCAAATGTGGGTTGCTTCGTAATTTTTGTAAAGTATGTTCTATAGGTTCAAATGATATTTGTTTTTGTACTGTAGTAACTGTTATTAAGAAGTTCTTGAATTTCAATAAAAAGTAGCTTTCTTTACGTAATTGATATTGTAACGAATATAATTTTCTTATATAATTTTATCAATTATTTCATGTATATATTGATATCCTTTGATATGTGTTGTGATGTAAAGTTGATAAGTATTTTCCCTTCGTGGTAAAATAATTCAAAAGTGTATTTTTTCACAAACAGTGAAATTTTATTTTTAACTCTGTGAATGCACTGAAATTCTTTTATTTATCTTTTATTTAATGAAAAAGAACGGAAAAATATTGAACAATATAATTTAACCTGAAATTCTGTTACATCTTTTATTTAATAAAAAAGAACGGAAAAATATTGAACCATATAAATTACCAGTTGATGTTATGTAATATAAAAGAACGGAAAAATATAGAACAATATAACTTAACCAGTTGCTGTTATGTAATACAAAAGAACGGAAAAATATTGAACAATATAACTTAACCAGTTGATGTTATGTAATATAAAAGAACGGAAAACTATTGAACAATATATCTTAACCAGTTGATGTTATGTAATACAAAAGAACGGAAAAATATTGAACAATATAACTTAACCAGTTGATGTTATGTAATACAAAAGAACGGAAAAATATTGAACAGTATAACTTAACCAGTTGCTGTTATATAATATAAAAGAAGGGAAAAATATTGAACCATATAATTTAACCCACTGATGTTTATGTCAGTTCACGAGCGAACAATCATTGCGAAAAAGGCCTTCGCATTTTACTTCACAAACGTCGTGGTAAGGAAACCTCACGATTATCCAATAAGGGTCTGACGTTCGGGAAACCAAAACAGACAATTATTGGTCATCGTTAATTATGACTTAATAACCGATAATCGCTCTGAAGGGATTAATGTAAATTGTAATTAGTATTAAGGTTATTATTCATTTCATGTGCGTGAATTATTGCGCAAATGAACCATTTACCGCCATATACCAGGAAATTGAGGTTTTTGTTTTCTGTAAACTTGTCGCGCACAAATGACGAACACGTTGAAGACATGTCAACGATTTGTTGGTAGTTGTAACCAAGGCTTCATACGATTATCCAGTGTTAGCCAGAGGTTCGTTCTCCAATGACGGTCGT
>NC_089782.1:28309235-28344235 GCF_040412425.1 Macrobrachium rosenbergii
CTCTCTCTCTCTCTCTCTCTCTCTCTCTCTCTCTCTCTCTCTCTCTCTCTCTCTCTCTCTGGTTTATTATTGCTGTAAATTCGTGTTGATAATAGGCAGTTTTCTTACTTGATTTTGATTTTTAACAAATGATTTTTTATAATCAGTTAATTGAATGTAGAATCATTTTGGTAGTAATATTGAGTCTTGGATAAATGTGGATTGTGTTGCTAAGATAGTTAAGGTAATTATATGTTTAGCATTATTAGAAAGAACGCGGTTGTACCTTTCAGTAAAATGAAGTGACGAGTATTTTACTCTGAAGCGAATTTACGTGAAAGGTAGAATGTTTATCTGTGGATAGAGAATCATTTACCTCTCAAATGTGGACTGTATACTTGTGGTATCAGGAGCTTCCAATTTTAAAAGTGGGCAGTTCAGCTCTGGAATCAGAACATTGACTTGTGGAATCAGGAACTTGCAGTTTTAAAAGTGGGAAGTTCAGCTCTGGAATCAGAACATTGACTTGTGGAATCAGGAACTTGCAGTTTTAAAAGTGGGAAGTTCAGCTCTGGAATCAGAACATTGACTTGTGAAATCAGGAACTTGGAGTTTTAATAGTGGGCAGTTCAGCTCTGGAATCTGAACATTGACTTGTGGAATCAGGAACCTGCTAATTTGATAGTAGGCAGTTCAGCTCTGGAATCAGAACGTTGACTCGTGGAATCAGGAACCTGCTAATTTGAAAGTAGGAAGTTCAGCTCTGGAATCAGAACATTGAATTATGGAATCAGGAACTTGGAGTTTTAATAGTGGGCAGTTCATCTTTGGAATCAGAATATTTACTTGTGAGATGTAGGCAGTTTACACATGAAGTTAACATTGCATCTTAAATGTCGAATGTGTACCTGTAGAATAAGGAAAGTTTTCATATAAAATAGAGACTGTTCACTTTGTTCAGTTGTCAAACTACGAACACTTACCTGTAAAATGAGCAGCATTTACCTGTGAAACGAATGACACTGGCCTGTAGATTTACGCATTCGTAAAATAAGGTTTACTTAACTTTGAGTATATTCCTCATTACTTGTGAAATATAGGCTGCTTACCTACAAATTAAGGACATTTTATCATAAATGTGGAACTTGTGCCTATTGAATAAGAAGCATTTAAATGTGAAATACGGACCGTTTAATTTTCTTTAAGGTTTTATTCAATAAATTATTTACAAAGGGTTACAACAAATCTCGAACTACATACATTTACATATAGAATACATGGGTTTCGATGTTACAGAAATTCCTTGTGAAATGCTTGAAGAATTTGTCTTTTAAAATGGTTTTGATATCTCTTTGGTTTCTTTTAAAATGGTTTTGATATCTCTTTGGTTTCCTTTTAAAATGGGTTTGATATCTCTTTGGTTTCCTTTTAAAATGGTTTTGATATCTCTTTGGTTTCCTTTTAAAATGGCTTTGATATCTCTTTGGTTTCCTTTTAAAATGGTTTTGATATCTCTTTGGTTTCCTTTCAAAATGGTTTTGATATCTCTTTGGTTTCCTTTTAAAATGGTTTTGATATCTCTTTGGTTTTCTTTTAGAATGGTTTTGATATCTCTTTGGTTTCCTCTTAAAATGGTTTTGATATCTCTTTGGTTTCCTTTTAAAATTGTTTTGATATCTCTTTGGTTTCCTCTTAAAATGGTTTTGATATCTATTTGGTTTCCTTTTAAAATGGTTTTGATATCTCTTTGGTTTCCTTTTAAAACAATTTTGATATCTCTTTGGTTTCCTTTTAAAATGGTTTTAATATCTCTTTGGTTTCCTTTTAAAATGGTTTTGATATCTCTTTGGTTTCCTTTTAAAATGGTTTTGATATCTCTTTGGTTTCCTTTTAAAATGGTTTTGATATCTCTTTGGTTTCCTTTTAAAACAATTTTGATATCTCTTTGGTTTCCTTTTAAAATGGTTTTGATATCTCTTTGGTTTCCTTTTAGAATGGTTTTGATATCTCTTTGGTTTCCTTTTAAAACAATTTTGATATCTCTTTGGTTTCCTTTTAAAATGGTTTTAATATCTCTTTGGTTTCCTTTTAAAATGGTTTTGATATCTCTTTGGTTTCCTTTTAAAATGGTTTTGATATCTCTTTGGTTTCCTTTTAAAATGGTTTTGATATCTCTTTGGTTTCCTTTTAAAACGATTTTGATATCTCTTTGGTTTCCTTTTAAAATGGTTTTGATATCTCTTTGATTTCCTTTTAAAATGGTTTTGATATCTCTTTGGTTTCCTTTTAAAATGGTTTTGATATCTCTTTGGTTTCCTTTTAAAATGGTTTTGATATCTCTTTGGTTTCCTTTTAAAATGGTTTTGTTTTTAAAATGGTTTTGTTATCTCTTTGGTTTCCTTTTAAAATGGTTTTGATATCTATTTGGTTTCCTTTTAAAATGGTTTTGATATCTCTTTGGTTTCCTTTTAGAATGGTTTTGATATCCCTTCAGTTTCCTTTTAAAACAATTTTGATATCTCTTTGGTTTCCTTTTAAAATGGTTTTGATATCTCTTTGGTTTCCTTTTAAAATGGTCTTGTTTTCAAAATGGTTTCGATATCTATTTGGTTTCCTTTTAAAATGGTTTTGACATCCCTTTGGTTTCGTATAATGGAAGCTTTTGTTTTTTTCACAATCAAACGTTCAGGCAATTTCGTGTCTTTGAATACCCATATCTTTACAATATAACTTGACAAAACTGAAGTTTCTGCGTTCATTTGTTTCTTCGATGCCTCTGGGAAATCAAAATACATAATTCGTGTGCTGGCAAAACCTCTAACATTAACCTTTAAAATGAATAGAATCGACCTGTAACTTAAAGAATTCTGAAAATATGGTACACGTAACCTTGAGTATTCTCCTCATAACTTGAAGCCTGAAGGCAACAACGTGATACAGGTTTAAACATTCTTTTGCAGCCGTAATCTTAGCGACCGCAGCGTGCTCGAGTTACAGAACTTACGTCAGGAGGCTGAAAGGAAATCTTAGATGTGCTTCTTGCATCTTGTTTGTAATGTTTAGGATGTGGAGGAAGAGGGAAGAAAACTGTATATATATTGGTTTTTATTTTTTCGTTGCTGTATTTTTTTTTGTGGTATTTGTTATTGACTCATAAGCATGTGTGTATGTATTTGTGTATGTATATATACATATATGTATATTAAAATATCTCTCTCTCTCTCTCTCTCTCTCTCTCTCTCTCTCTCTCTCTCTCTCTCTCTATATATATATATATATATATATATATATCTCACATCACTACAGGTGAAGAAATAAGAGATTGGATGTAGGTTCTGACCGGTTTCGACTTAATTTTTGAGTCATTGATTTCACCTGTAGTGATGTGTAACTAACAAATCATTTATTTTGATTATACACACGCACACAGACATATATATATAATATAATATATATATATATATATATATATATATATATATATATATATAAATAAAAAATATATATATATATATATATATATATATATATATATATATATATATATATATATATATATATATATATATATATCACCACGAAGAAAAATCCAAGAAGGAACAAACAAACGTTGTTATGTGTACAATACCACGCTCGCGCGCGCGCGCGCTCGTGTAAAACTATCTAGCCGTATCTTCCACTCCCAACAGGGGTCGTTGTCATCACCGCTGTCGTTATCTCTCATTGATTATAGATGACCCGGCATCCCCTTAACAAGATGCTGTCAGTTCTCGGCGCTGACGTTTGTCAGCCTCTTTCTCCTTCCTTCTTCCTTCCTTCCCTCCTGATGGCGCCGCCCTCTTTTTTTCACTGGGAGAGAGAGAGAGAGAGAGAGAGAGAGAGAGAGAGAGAGAGAGAGAGAGAGAGAGAAAGTATTTCGTATTTTACATATTTCCTTTACAAATAAAGTGGGAGAGAGAGAGAGAGAGAGAGAGAGAGAGAGAGAGAGAGAGAGAGAGAGAGAGAATGCCTTTACATCACTACAGAATTTCTGTAACAGAGAGAGAGAGAGAGAGAGAGAGAGAGAGAGAGAGAGAGAGAGAGAGAGAGAGAATGCCTTTACATCACTACAGAATTTCTGTAACAGAGAGAGAGAGAGAGAGAGAGAGAGAGAGAGAGAGAGAGAGAGAGAGAGAGAGAGAAATGCCTTTACATCACTACAGAATTTCTGTAACAGAGAGAGAGAGAGAGAGAGAGAGAGAGAGAGAGAGAGAGAGAATGCCTTTCATCACAACGGAATTTCAGTAGGAGAGAGAGAGAGAGAGAAATTCTCAGACCTTTCAAGGACGCCCTAAAGACCACCGCCGCCGCCTGCTGTCTTCTAGACCATTTTATAACGGGAAGTTGTGAGAGAGTTGTATCTACTTAGGAGGTCCCTCTGCGGAAAACTACTACTTCTACCGGAGTTGAATATCTACTCTTCCTCCTCTCCTCTCCCCCTCTCTTTCTCTCTCTCTCCTCAAGGGAACAACGTGCAAACCTCCTCCTCAGATTCCACGGGAAGTTTTCTTCTCTCTCACTTGGGGGAGAGAGGCCCACCACCCTCTCTCTCTCTCTCTCTCTCTCTCTCTCTCTCTCTCTCTCTCTCTCTCTCGTGACTTCTGCGGCTCTAAATTTTAAGGGGGGGATGGGTGAGAGAGGCCCACCACCCTATCTCTCTCTCTCTCTCTCTCTCTCTCTCTCTCTCATGTATATACGAAGCACTAATTTATATTTAAACCACAGTATTTCAATACTGCCATTTTCAGTTTCAAAAGTCTTGCTTCATTGACTTGGAAAAAAAAAAGCTGTTGGACTTACTAACTGATTTACAAGACAGTATTCTCTTTCATGCCTTTCAAAGGTAAAAAAAAAAAAATTAGAAATATTCTGTTTCATGCCTTTCAAAGATAAAAAAAAAATTAAAAATATTCTCTTTCGTGCCTTTCAAAGGTAAAAAAATTAAAGCTTTTAAATAAAAAAAACCTGCTACGAAAGATATTACGTAATTTTCGTGAATAAATTCCTAAAAACATCCAACATTATTCGAAAAACATACCCAAAGAACAGGAGCACATCAACCAATCAGCCGGACCATTAATATCTCGAAATCAAAGAACAACATTATTGAGTAAAACGTAAACAAACCAATCTGGAGCCGATGAATGGAACCCATTCACGAGCGAATGAACAAATCATTTGTGAACCTGATAACATCTAGTGGCAAGTTGAGTGTTTCTGCACGCGTCTGAACATGTGCTTAGTGTTTAGCGTGACAAGATGGGTTGGATTCTGTTATGTAGTTTTATACAGGCTGTTTTGGGAGCAAGAGCCTGTGGGGTGCCGGCAAGTTGCTGCCTGAATCTCATACTGCTTTTATGCAGAAGTGAGGAAAATGCGATATTATAATAAAAATTATTTGTTTCATAGAAGTCAGCGTAAGAAGTGTGGAAAATATAATTTTGTAGAGTCAAAATAAAGTGTTTTTTTAAGTCACTGTTAACTTACACGCTTTCTAATGGACATAGAAATTAGTGAAACATTGATCAACGTATAGCATAACGTGAAGAGAGAGAGAGAGAGAGAGAGAGACGTATAGCATAACGTGAAAAGAGAGAGAGAGAGAGACGTATAGCACAACGTGAAAAGAAAGAGAGAGAGAGAGAGAGACGCATAGCATAACATGAAAGCCTTATCTGTCTATGAAGAGAGAGAGAGAGAGAGAGAGAGAGAGAGAGAGAGAGAGAGAGAGAGAGAGAGAGAGAGAGATGATTCCTTCGACCATTTTATCTTTTACCTAATACTAAACGTAAATTGACACTACCAGAAATGTTAGATTTTAGAGACATGATCTCTTTTACGTAACTCAAAACGTAAATTGACGATACGGGGAATATTTTAACTCAGTGGACGTCATCTGAGAGAGAGAGAGAGAGAGAGAGAGAGAGAGAGAGAGAGTGAGAGAGAATTCTCTCCACCGCTTAATCTTTTACGTAACTCAAACCGTAAATTGACGATACGAGGAATATTTAATTTCAGTGTACATCATCTGGGAGAGAGAGAGAGAGAGAGAGAAAATTCTCTCCACCACTTAATCTTTTACGTAACTCAAAACGTAAATTGACGATACGAGGAATATTTAATGTCAGCGGACGTCATCTGAGAGAGAGAGAGAGAGAGAGAGAGAGAGAGAGAGCGAGCAGTAATCTACGCATAGCATCTTCCCCTTTACGCTATTCAGTGTCCAGGTGTACTTATGACGTCGTCGGCAAATGTAGCCTCATTCTGTGTTCCCCCAAAAATGTTAATTGCAGCGTACAGAGGTATTGCGTGACAGGTAACTCATGCTCGGAAGTTCAAGGACACCACAGGACCGCAGGTTGTGATTGTATCTTGCGCTGGACAAGGATTCTGGAATCTCTCTCTCTCTCTCTCTCTCTCTCTCTCTCTCTCTCTCTCTCTCTCTCTCTCTCTCTCTGGAAATCATATTCAAGGTGCCTACGTAAGGTTATGTTTGGATTGCCACGTTCAGTATTTTCATGTATATAATAATTCTCTCTCTCTCTCTCTCTCTCTCTCTCTCTCTCTCTCTCTCTCTCTCTCTCTCTCTCTCTCTCTCTCTGAGGAAATCATATAGAAGGTGCTTACATAAAAGCACCTTTGGATTTCCAAGTTGAATATTTTCTTGTACATTATAATTCTCTCTCTCTCTCTCTCTCTCTCTCTCTCTCTCTCTCTCTCTCTCTCTCTCTCTCTCTCTCTCTCTCTCTCTCTCTCTGGGCAATCCCAATTTCCCATCATCTTCCGCAAGCACCAGGGAAAACGAGTAAAATTTACGAAGACAGAAATAAACCCAACTTGTCAGAGAGCGCAAATCCCCCACCTGAGATAAGAAAGTGGGAAAAGGAGAGAGAGAGAGAGAGAGAGAGAGAGAGAGAGAGAGAGAGTCTCGGTAGTGCTTTCCAATACATTCTTATTCTCATAACCACCTCCTCCTCCTCCTCCTCCTCCTCCTCCTCCTCCTCCTCCTCCTCCTCCTCCTCCTCCTCCTCCTCTCCTTCTTCCACTCCCCATTCTTCCTTCTCACTCTCCCTTCCCCTTCCCTTCCTCCTCCTCTCTCTCTCCCTTCCCCCTTCCCTTCCTCCTCCTCTCTCTCTCTCCTCCTCCTCTCTCTCTCCTCCTCCTCCTCCTCCTCCTCCTCCTCCTCCTCCTCCTCCTCCTCTTCTTTGCTGGTCTTCTTCTTCCGCTCTTCTTCCAAAGACCACGGTGGTCTTAGCCTTCCCCTCTTTACCAGAGGGGCCACCGCCCCCCTCCTAAAAAGAAAACCCCTTATGGGGGCCATAGACCCCCTGGTGCCGTGGCTGTCGATGTGCGAAGGAAGACCTGAAGGCGAGGAATGCAATATCGGCAAGTCCATAAGACACGTCTTCGGGCGAGCCGCAACTGACACGGGTCATTGCATGCTCTCTCTCTCTCTCTCTCTCTCTCTCTCTCTCTCTCTCTCTCTCTCTCTCTCTCTCTGTATGGTTTTATTCTGTTGTTGAATAAGATGCATTTATATATCTTGACTCCATTCTTCATCTATATTTCTCTGTCTCCTTGGATATACAGTATATATATATATATATATATATATATATATATATATATATATATATATATATATATATATATATATATATATAATCATTTGTTCTTCATTTTCATTTTTAATTTCATGCTTTTATTCTTTCTATTTTTTCTCATCCTCCAATTATCTTAATTTTCTCTTCACTCAAATTTCCCTTTCTCGTTCCGTTCTACCATCATTGGTGAGGCATTACCTCTCTCTCTCTCTCTCTCTCTCTCTCTCTCTCTCTCTCTCTCTCTGTTATTGGCTGTACGTTTCCTGAGTTTTCCTATGAAGAGGCAATTCAAGGAATAATAAAAATGAAAAAGGTTAATATGCTTGTGTGCGCGCATTGAAGGGTAAATTGTTCTCTCTCTCTCTCTCTCTCTCTCTCTCTCTCTCTCTCTCTCTCTCTCTCTCTCTCTCTCTCTCTCATTTGTTCATGCACCAGCACGTCGCGCCCTGACGCATTTAATTGCTGCCATGTTGTCAAAATTATCCCAACGAACCCAAAGGCTGCCTCTAGCGTATAGCTGCATAAGCAGTGCTGTCATTGTTTTCCCAGACATCTGTTATTGTTCTCCCTCTGCCCCTTCCAGCGCTGACGTATCCTTCTCTTTGTATTTTCCTGTGTCCCATTCTCTAGGCAATTACTCTAAGGGAGGGATAAGAGACCCCCTTCTTAGTGGCTCCTTGGAGGACTGCCCCCGCCAGGCCTAAGGAGCGGGCCTAAAACGAGCCGGCTTTGTCACAAGTTCTTTTTGGACTCGCTATTGTTTGTCGCTGGAAATTTTCCGAATTTTAAGTTGGCTACAATAAACCCTGTGGGGGCGTTGGGGGGTGAGTTTGTTTTGTGAGTCGGGTTTGTTTTTGCTTCTATTTTTGTATTTTTTATTCATTTAATTTTTTACGTGGGACTACTGCTAGTTTAGGTACATTAAAGGTAACTCAAGAATTAAGAAGTTTCGGTATTTGTGGTCTTATGCATTTTGTAGTTATTTAAGTTTTCGTATTTAATTTTTGCGATTTTTCATTTCTCTGTCAGTATAATTTTATAAGCGCTGAAAGCGTTGGAATGAAAAAGACAAAAAAAAAAAAAAAAAAATTATAGTCATTTCAATCGCTAATCTCTTCAAGATATCTGACAAGGCGTCATATCGAAATGTCTTGACTGATGTTAATCAATCATCGTCGGATTTCTGAAGCTGTCATGTTTTCTTTGCTCTGTTTATCGCAGGTTGCCATGTTTTCTTTTTTCCTGTTTGTCTCAGGTTGTCATGTTTTCTTGTCTTGTTTATCTCAGGTTGTCATGTTTTCTTTTTCATGTTTATTTCAGGTTGTCATGTTTTCTTTTTTCTGGTTGTCTCAGGTTGCCATGTTTTCTTTTTTCTGGTTGTCTCAGGTTGCCATGTTTTCTTTTTTCTGGTTGTCTCAGGTTGCCATGTTTTCTTTTTTCTGGTTGTCTCAGGTTGCCATGTTTTCTTTTTTCTGGTTGTCTCAGGTTGCCATGTTTTCTTTTTTCTGGTTGTCTCAGGTTGCCATGTTTTCTTTTTTCTGGTTGTCTCAGGTTGCCATGTTTTCTTTATCCGTTTATCTCAGATTGTCATGTTTTCTTTTTTCTGGTTGTCTCAGGTTGCCATGTTTTCTTTATCCGTTTATCTCAGATTGTCATGTTTTCTTTTTTCTGGTTGTCTCAGGTTGCCATGTTTTCTTTTTTCTGGTTGTCTCAGGTTGCCATGTTTTCTTTTTCTGGTTGTCTCAGGTTGCCATGTTTTCTTTTTCTGGTTGTCTCAGGTTGCCATGTTTTCTTTTTTCTGGTTGTCTCAGGTTGCCATGTTTTCTTTTTCTGGTTGTCTCAGGTTGCCATGTTTTCTTTTTCTGGTTGTCTCAGGTTGCCATGTTTTCTTTTTTCTGGTTGTCTCAGGTTGCCATGTTTTCTTTTTTCTGGTTGTCTCAGGTTGCCATGTTTTCTTTTTTCTGGTTGTCTCAGGTTGCCATGTTTTCTTTTTTCTGGTTGTCTCAGGTTGCCATGTTTTCTTTTTTCTGGTTGTCTCAGGTTGCCATGTTTTCTATTATCCGTTTATCTCAGATTGTCATGTTTTCTTTTTCATAAGCTGTAATGTTTTCTTTTTCTTAAGCTCTCATGTTTTCTTTTTCTTCCTTGAGATGTCACGTTTTCTTTTGGCTCCCTTTCTCAAACTGTCATGTTTTCTTTTTCTTTTTTCTTAAGATTTCATGTTTTCTTTTCATTCCTTTTCCTAAACTGTCATGTTTTCTTTATAATCCTTGTCTTAAGTAACGTTTTCTCTTTATTCCTTTTCTTAAACTGTCATGCTTTCTTTATAATCCTTTTCTTAAGTTATTTTTTCTTTACCCTTAGCTGTCTTGTTTGTGTACTTTTTCTCAAGCTTTCACGTTTTCCTTTCTCTTAAGATGTCACGTTTTCTTTTCTCTCTCGTAACTAAGATGCCACGTTTTCTTTTCTTCTCTCTTAATTAAGTTGTCGTGTTTTGTGTTTCTTTCTTCTTAGGCACCTGTTTTCTCTTGCTTTCCTCTTACGCTCTCACATTCTATTTTTTATTTATCTTCTTTCATGTTTTCTTCTTAGTGGGTTATATATATATATATATATATATATATATATATATATATATATATATATATATATATATATATATATATATATATATATATATTATATATATATATATATATTTATATATATATATATATATATATATATATATATATATATATATATATATATATATATATATATCGTATCTTTGTCATTTTAAGTTTGCTGTAGGTTAATGCGTGAGATTATGTCTTCAAAAGATGAATGGAATAACAGATAATTTGGAAGGAATGAGAGTTTATTATTATTATTATTATTATTATTATTATTATTATTATTATTATTATTATTATTATTATTATTGTCTCCAGCCTTTTGTTTGCTTTTTGTGGCTTACGTGAGATTACAGTTGTCTCCACTTTGTTTTGTAATTTGCATGAGGTTGACGCCCGTGGGAAGGGTAATCCAATGTTTTTTTATTTTTTAATTAACTGAGTCTCCTCACGTTTGTAAATGTTTTAATGTTTTGCTTTTTAGAATTTCATGCTGTCGTCGTCTTAACACTAGAGAAGTGTCAGAACGGTGATTTGATGGAATGTATTGTAATTGTTAAGTCAAGCTTTTTTTGAGACTAGCAGTTTATTATTATTATTATTATTATTATTATTATTATTATTATTATTATTATTATTATTATTATTATTATGACTCATAATTTTTAAACGTAATCTTTACGACTCGTGTATGTATATGTAAAAGCATTGTTGGACGTATTGTAATTTTATCTATTTATATATTAACTTTCTCTTACTTCCTAATAAACACCAAATTCTTTGGAAGCTCGAATTTCAAGTCAGTGGCCTCTTTGGTGGGCTTGTTCCGTTGAATAGGATTCGTCTACTGAATAATAATAATAATAATAATAATAATAATAATAATAATAATAATAATAATAATAATAATAATAATATGCTAAGAAACTCACAATCTCGTGGGAAAACATTGTGTAATAAAAATCCATAATTATATAAGTTTATATATGCTCATTTTACATAGTAATATATTTTTACTTTAGAATTGTGGATTTTTATTGCACAGTAATAATAATAATAATAATAATAATAATAATAATAATAATAATAATAATAATAATAATAATAATAATAATAATATGCTAAGAAACTCACAATCTCGTGGGAAAACATTGTGTAATAAAAATCCATAATTATGTAAGTTTATATATGCTCATTTTACATAGTAATATATTTTTACTTTAGAATTGTGGATTTTTATTGCACAGTAATAATAATAATAATAATAATAATAATAATAATAATAATAATAATAATAATAATAATAATAATAATAATATGCTAAGAAACTCACAATCTCGTGGGAAAACATTGTGTAATAAAAATCCATAATTATATAAGTTTATATATGCTCATTTTACATAGTAATATATTTTTACTTTAGAATTGTGGATTTTTATTGCACAGTAATAATAATAATAATAATAATAATAATAATAATAATAATAATTAGCTTTTCTTCTAGTTATCCCTCTAAATCTCGCTGCATTCATCCTTCCCTCGCCTTCATTTTTTTCCCAGTGTCTCTTATTCTCTCTTATCCCCCCCCCCCTACCCCGTGCATCCCCTCTCCTCCAGCCATCTGTCTATACCTGCCCTGAAGAGCAACGAAGAGGGAAAGAAAGGAAACAGATGGTATCCCCGGCCGGGATACAAATGACAGCAAGTTAGTCAATTCCCTCGAGGAGGAGGAGGAGGAGGAGGAGGAGGAGGTGATGGAGGAGGTGGAGGAGGACGGGAAGAGGAGGAGGAAGAGGAGGAGAAGGAGGACGGGAAAAGGAGGAGGTGGAGAAGGAGAAGGTGGGGAGGACAATAAGAGGAGGAGGTGGAGGAGGAGGAGGAGTAGGAGGACGGGAAAAGGAGGAGGAGGAGTAGGAGGACGGGAAAAGGAGGAGGTGGAGAAGGAGAAAGTGGGGGAGGACAATAAGAGGAGGACGACGACGACGGGAAGAGGAGGAGGAGGAGGAGAAGAAGAAGAAGAAGAATAAGAGGAGGAGGACAATAAGAGGAGGAGGAGGAGGAAGATAAGGAGACCTAGGTGTAGGAAGGAGGAGGAAGAGGTGAAGACACGGGTGGTGGTGGTGGTGGTCATGGTGGAGGAGGAGGAGGATGTCCTTCCTCACCCTCACCTCCTCCATCCGTCTCAATCTGAAGGTGCCATCTTTCCACTCCTTGAAGAGCCACGCAGGGGAAAAAGAAAAAAAAAATCGGACGGAGGGTGAATATGAAAGGAAGGCGAGCAGCAGCGATCGATGGAGGTTAGGTTTGCGAGTCTGTGTGTCTGTGTCTGTGTATGTGTAAGTGTATGTATGTATACATGGCACGACTAGCTGACAGTCGTAGGTACATTATTTTTATGTATGGAGATGGCGGCACCTTTTTCTTGTAGGAGGTTAATGCTTTAGGTTAGGTCTTTGAAAAATGGATGGGATAGAACGGTTTTGGGAACAATGGAAGATAGGTATTATTATTATTATTATTATTATTATTATTATTATTATTATTATTATTATTGAGATGACATGATCTTGTTACCGTAGTTGAACGAAGGTGAATAATAGGCGAAGAATTATTCCCCGAATATAAATAACAAACAATTACTTCTGAATAAAGTTTACGAAATGAATGTGAAAACTTGTAATACATTTTTGGGCGGATGTTTTACTGTGTAAGCAGGAATGTCAGTTGTTCCTCTCTCTCTCTCCATTTCTTCCTCTCTCTCTCTCCACAGTGGTATTCAAAAAAGATATTTTTATTTAGACTTTGTTCATATACGCAAGGGTGCCACAGAAAAAACCCCGCATCCGGGAGGAAAACTTCTCAATGGAAGCCTTTAGAAAAGAAGTTGAACATTGCCTAGAAAAATCCTTTTGGCTGAACCAAATATGTAAAAGGCAGTGGAAAGATTTTACTCGAATTTTCTGTCATTTTCGTTCATTTTCTTTTTTCCTTTAGTTACGCGAATCTCTTGGACGTCCTAACAATGTATCTGTCCTTGTTTCTATGGTAATAATCTTGAGTTTCTGGCACGTGGCAAGTGGCTATAAATAGATCTGCTCAGAACGGGATATTTTGTTACTAATGTGTTTACATACATTTTATATATATATATATATATATATATATATATATATATATATATATATATATATATATATATATATATATATTGTGTGTGTGTGTGCATAACTGATTCACGGAGATATGGAACGTGATGAATGTATAAATAAAGGCAAATACCACTAAGGAAACGCGTTTTACTTATCTTTCCTTATTATTATTATTATTATTATTATTATTGTTATATACATAGATAAATACAAGTATATATTATGTATACATTAATATATATATATATATATATATATATATATATATATATATATATATATATATATATATCATACATACATCCACACATACATCTACTCATCCATCCATCCATCCACCATACATAAACCTCTCTCTCTCTCTCTCTCTCTCTCTCTCTCTCTCTCTGTATGCATTCATGCCTACGTGCATGGCCGCAACCGATAGCACCTGCAAAGCCCGAGGAGAGTAAAAATAAAAACTCAATGAATAACGATCCGGTTTGCGGCTGCTATTGTGTGAAGCCTTTGGGAACTCGCAATCGGATTAAGGGCGCGAGATTTAACGGCCAGGAAGCCACGGTTCCTACCCCCCCGAAATTCGGCCGAAAAGTCCGTCAATGGAACGGAATAAAGAGGGGGGGAAAAAAATCCATGAAAATGCTTCGCGTCTTGTGGATGTTTTGGGAGAAAACTAAATGAGAGTTTCGCTTGGAGAATATTGGGAAATTAATATTATTGCATGGTAGTGGGAAATGTTTATAAAATGATGGGAATTGTTGAAAAGAATTGCATTGTGATTGGGGGAAATAAGGGAATAAATGTTATTGCATGGTGATGGGAAATGCTTAAAAGAGAGCATCGTGATAGGAATTGTATAAACAAATTGTATTGTGATTGGGGGAAATAAGGGAATAAATGTTATTGCATGGTGATGGGAAATGTTTATAAAATGATGGGAATTGTTCAGAAGAATTGCATTGTGATTGAGGAAATAAGGGAATAAATGTTATTGAATGGTGATGGGAAATGCTTATAAAGTGAGCATCGTGATGGGAATTGTATAAAAAAATTGTATTGTGATTGGGGGAAATAAGAGAAATGTTATTGCATGGTGATGTGAAATGTTTATAAAATGATGGGATTTGTTTAAAAGAATTGCATTGTGATTGGGGGAAATATGGGAATAAATATTATTGCATGGTGATGGGAAATGTTGATAAAATTATGGGAATTGTTCAAAAGAATTGCATTGTGATTTTGGGGAAAAAAAGGGAAATAAATATTATTGCATGGTGATGGGAAAAGCTTATAAAATGAGCATAGTGATGGGATTTGATTAAAAAAATTGCTCTGTGATTGCGGGGAAATAAGGGAATAAATATTATTGCATGGTGATGGGAAATGTTTATAAAATGAACATATTGATGGGAATGAGTTTAAAAAATTGCATTGTGATTGGGGAAATAAGGGATAAATATTATTGCTTGGTGATGCGAAATGTTTATAACATGAACATGTTGATGGGAATGTTTTAAAAAAAATGCATTGTGATTGGGGGAAATAAGGGAATAAATACTATTTTATGGCGGTGGGAAATATAAAATAAGCAACGTGATGGGAACCGTTACAAAAAACTGCATTTTGATCAGGGGAATTAAATACTATTGAATGGTGATTGGAAATATTTATAGAATGAGCATATTGATGGGAATTATTACAAAAAAAATATCATCTTGATAAGCTATTGATGAAAATGTCTAGCAATGTGAGGGGCACCTAAGAAAAACTTGGTCATTGAGGGCTCTTCAGAAGAATCTTCTTGACATGCAGTGGGATATTATAAGATACCAGTTAAAAACAAGAAAATGTCTGTGGCTATTTGGTAAACTGTGTAAAGCATATAATGATATTGTAAGTGATATTGAAAGAAAGAAAAGGTGTGTTTGTCATC
The DNA here is from genome assembly GCF_040412425.1 of Macrobrachium rosenbergii. Taxonomy (NCBI): domain Eukaryota; kingdom Metazoa; phylum Arthropoda; class Malacostraca; order Decapoda; family Palaemonidae; genus Macrobrachium; species Macrobrachium rosenbergii. The sequence continues at coordinate 28,324,555 of NC_089782.1, forward strand.
ACAAACGACTAGCTTATGACATTTATTGTTATTATTATCATTATTATTATTATATTATTAGTGTACAGGGTTCGTAAAGTTGATGGTAATGTGTAGTTCTGCAGTAGCGTTGAGTATACCAAGACCCTAATGTGCTTTTGTGTTGAAAGGATTTTTGACAGTTAAACGGGGTGTCGTTGCCCGTTGCCTAATTACACCAATAAATTATCTCTTGGATACATTATTATTATTATTATTATTATTATTATTATTATTATTATTATTATTATTATTATTATTATTATTGAAAGTAGAAATATCCATTAGAAATTCATGTTTCTGATTCTTCTTACTTATTTAGGCATTTTTAGTTTTCTGTAAAAGAAAACTATTGTGCCGGCTATGTTTTCCCGTCCGCACTTTTTCCTGTCCGCACTTTTCTGTCCGCCCTCAGATCTTAAAAACTACGGAGACTAGAGGGTTGCAAATTGGGATGTTGATCATCCACCCTCCAATCATCAAAGATATCTAATTGCAGCCCTCTAGCCTCAGTAGTTTTTATTCTATTTGAGGTTAAAGTTAGTCATGGTCGTGCGTCTGGCAACTCAACAACACAGGCCACCACGGCCGGCTGAGAGTTTCATACAGCATTATACGCTGTACAGAAAACTCAATTGCGCCGAGGAAACTTCGGCGCATTTTTTACTTGTTATAGATTGTAAATTGTTGTCACTTCATAGTATTTTCTAAATTTGAAAATAAGAACAGAACTTTCAAATTTTGGATTATTTATCCAGTTAACATTTAGAAACATTACTATTCGTCGAATTCTTATCATTATCATTAATAAATTTCTAACTCACAACGGGATAGAGCCCAGGACTCTCGAAGGAAAGGCAATGGTGTTATGTAAACTGACTCGCACGATCGATCCCGACGGAAGGAAGAAATTCATTGTTATTAAATGAGGGATTTTGTGTTGATAATTTTTTTTTTATTATCAATCACATTCACAGCAAGCATAAGAAAGACTGTCCTTTTTACCCTACAATTTCGGTAAAGGTCACGACTAGAGAGACCTTCCTTTCCCACGTACAATTTTTGGAAGAGCTCTCTCTCTCTCTCTCTCTCTCTCTCTCTCTCTCTCTCTCTCTCTCTCTCTCTCTCTCTCTCTCTCTCTCTCTCTCTCACATTTTAAAACTGTCTGTGAAAAGGTGGCAAGAGAGACCTTCCTTTCCCACCTACAATTTTCAGGAAAGGCTGGAAACAAAGCCTCGTGATTTGTTGATATCCCGTCCACGGCCGTCCAAATGCTGGCAATTACTCAGCCAGACTTCGGGTCCATTTTTATGAAAGCACCAATTGCGCTTTGTTTTCCGCTGTCTCATCGTGGAAAGTGAGGGGGAGCGGGGGGAGGGAGGGAGGGAGGGGAGACGGTCATTTTGCAGGGGGGGCGATTTTGAGCCTAATTGAACCAAAACAGTTTTGTTTGACGTTTGTTCTCTTTTATTTTAACAGGGGGGGAATTTCGGTAACGTTAAACATATACTGGTTTTCACTGTGTGTGTGTGTGTGTGTGTGTGTGTGTGTGTGTGTGTGTGTGTACGCAAGCTGTCACTCCTCATATTTTATTTGCAGGATTTGATTTTACATTGTGATTTCATGTGTCATTTTTCATCAGTTTCGTTTTAATATGTTTTAATAAAAGGCAGTTCGTTCTGCACGCGGAATTTCAGCTTAATGGTTTTCGTTTGGATGATATTTTTGACCCTGTTGTGTGGCATTAAAGTGGTTTAGGTTAGTTTTTAAATCAGGCGGCCAAAATGAAAGGGAGTTATTGCTTTTGGCTTTTAGGCCGTTCCTTGAAATAATAATAATAATAATAATAATAATAATAATAATAATAATAATAATAATAATAATAATAATGATATGATGGTGATGAAACTATTGACCACATGAACTTTCATTATTTATGTATGTATATATATATATATATATATATATATATATATATATATATATATATATATATATATATATATATATATATATATATATATATATATATATATATATATATTTGTACAGTATATACATTTATGTATGTATATATATATATATGTATATTTTGTTTATAAATATTTATGCATGTATATGTATACATATATATATATATTATATATATATTTAAAAATAAATATATAAATATATATATTTATATATGTATATAGGCTTAAAAGACCTAAAAGGTTCGCGATTCAGCGGTACTTCATGTGGTAAGCGCGTTATAAATAAATAGAGAGAGAGAGAGAGAGAGAGAGAAAGACTTTCAACCAGCAGAAGGTATATGTGAAAGCTTTATCCGGTAAATAAAACAAAAGAGATTTTTGATATGGACTGGAGAGAATATTTGTGTGACGTTGGGAACCAGTTTCCAATGGAATTGCAAACATCCTCCGGAAAGCCTTTAATTGATACGTTTAAAATCTGTGCAGTTTTTTTTTTTTTTTTAGTTTTTTTAATTTGGACATTTCTGTACAGTATATACTTCATAGTTTTTTTCGCCCTTCTGCCCGTTTTGTGTTGATGTGGGTGGAAGCGTTCTCTGTGGGCTGGTGTTCCTTTTATTATTATTTATTTAATTTCGTTTTGTTTTGTTTCTTAAATCTATTACCTTTCATTTTGACTTATTCTTTTTTTTTTTTTTAGTTTCTTCTTTGTTTTCGTTTCATTAAAAAATTAGGTGACGCTTATGCCTTGATGATGTGATTATCTGGTTCAACCCTTCCACAGGTAATTCTCAGTTCTCTCTCTCTCTCTCTCTCTCTCTCTCTCTCTCTCTCTCTCTCTCTCTCTCTCTCTCTCCTGAAATAACGTGCTTGAGTAAGAAATATGATGGTGTTCTGTTGTGAAGATCAGAAGCATTGAAATATAATATTTATAATGCGAAAATCACTAGTTGCTTTTCATTCAAGGTAACATATATATATATATATATATATATATATATATATATATATATATATATATATATATATATATATATATATATATATATACCCCAACATTTGCATCTCGTCTCTAAAGTGATGGGAATATAAATAGCCACAGTTAGATTTTACTCATTTCAAGGTTGTATGCCCCTATCTCATGCAACTTGAGTCTTCTGTATTTTAATATCAGTGTATCCTGTGCTTATGCGGGAGTATGGCCTTGTATGCCCTCAGTCGTAGGTCGTATTTATATTTGACGCTAAATGTTCAGTGACCCTAACATCCATACTTAACGTCTGTGGGCCTTGTACTCATTCCCGTAGGGGGTTAGTGCCGTCAGTGCACCTCGTGTGGGGCACTGTAGGCATTACTTAGGGTTCTTTACAGCGTGCCATCGGCCCCTGACTGCAACCCCTTTCGTTCCTTTTACTGTACCTCCTTTCATATTCTCTTTCTTCCATCTCACTTTCCACTCTCTCCTAACAATTGATTCATAGTGCAACTGCTTTGAGGTTTTCCTCCTGTTACACCTTTCAAACCTTTTACTGTCAATTTCCGTTTCAGCGCTGAATGACCTCATAGGTCCCAATGCTTGGCCTTTGGCCAAAATTCTATATTCAGTTCAATGGCCACGTTTTTTTTTACCAACGGGCTTATCATAATTCTTATCATTAAATCAGTTTTTTTTCGCATAGCCTTAATGATACAGCAGTATATTAAATTTTATAGATAAGACCCACGAAATTCTCATAATTTTTAATTTTGAAATATATTTGTTCAACCTAGTCTTTGTAATACAGGCCCGTAGAGGGGTAATGCCGTCAGTGCGCTTCACATGGTGCACTGTAGGCATTACTCAGGGTTCCTTGCAGTGTCCCTTAATTCGGCCCCTAGCTCTAACCCCTTTCATTCCTTTTACTGTACCTCCGTTCATATTGTCTTTCTTCCATCTTACTTAACATCACCTAACAATTGTTTCAGCATCATTTTCAGGGCTAAATGACCTCATAGGTCCCAGCGCGTGGCCTTTGGCCAAAATTTTATATTCAGTTCCTTGGTAATACAATAAGATATTTAATTTTAGAAATAAGATTTTTCTCTTGCCTAAGTTTTACATTCCAAAATTTGATCATAAAGTATGGTATTAAATTCTATAGATAAGATTTTTTTTTTTCGTCTAAACTTGGAAGAAGGAGAAAAACGGCCAAAGCCGCTTGTTTTGTTGTAAAACTGCCACAGTTTTAGGTCGGGAGTGTCCACAATTTCCGCAGAATTTGCGAAAAGAAAAATAAGACTTCAGAGGAATAGTACGACAAAGGACGGGAAACATAACTGTATTGCAAACGGGTTGCAAAGTGCTCTCGATGAGTATTTGGGGACAGCGGGGTTTCAGTTTTACAGTATTGGGGAGAGAGAGAGAGAGAGAGAGACAGAGAGAGAGAGAGCTGCAGATGTTGTAATCCAGTGGGACTTAGACCGGCAAACTTTTTTTTTTTTTTTTTCAAAGGGAAACCTATAAGATATTTAAAAGTACTGAGAGAGAGAGAGAGAGAGAGAGAGAGAGAGAGAGAGAGAGAGAGAGAGAGAGAGAGAGAGAATCTGAAATACTGAAAGACACAAAAACTTTTTCTTAACCGTAATCCAAGGGGATTTAGACGGGCAAACTTTTTTTTTTTCAAAGGAAAATCTATCAAATATTTACAAGTATTGAGAGAGAGAGAGAGAGAGAGAGAGAGAGAGAGAGAGATTTTCAGACGCAGGTACACAACGAAAATTGTGGTAGAATATAACAGTACGGACTGACAAAGGCTGTTATGGAAAAGAAGTGTGTTTTACAGCTTACGTATTTGGTATAGGTGTGTATATATATATATATATATATATATATATATATATATATATATATATATATATATATATATATATATATATATATATATATATATATATATATATATATATATATATATATATCGTTATGAATCTTTTCTTGTATGCTGAAGGTCTATATAATATGCGTTTTGAAACTCAAGATTACATGAAAAATCTAAATATGGAGTTGATTACCCGTAGACTATTTTGTATTACACGAGCGGGGGGGGGAAACATGAAATACATATTGTGTGTATTGTGTTGCACTGTATAGAGATTACGAATGTATGGACTCTGCTAACATACCTTACAAGATGCGTGATGGCTTGCCAAGATTCAGTTTTTTGGAATCTTTGTCCTAACAGGGCAGAGAGCAGAGATTTTAAATCATGCCAGATTAGGAAGGAATTAACATTTAACTGTTTTTGGGGCAAGATTTTTGGTAGTTGAGGGCTGTATTTGAACCGTATCCTACTGTACGTACAAATTGTTTGAAGTAAACATTCCGTAGCATACTGTGACCCTTGCCAGTCTGAGAACACATCCACACTACAGTGAAAACATGTTGTCAACACACATCAGCAGATTGTCACATACATATCACAAACAGGTTGAAAACAAGTCGGCGACCGTAATTGGAGAAGATTCTATAGCTAATGCTTGGTAATGGTATGATGCACTGGTTAGGACTGCCAGTAAATCGTCACCTTGTATTCATCATGGTTGTGGTGTGCGCGTGATAAGTTGTCAACTCGTATGTAATGAATTGTCGACATGTTTGTGACAAGTTGTCAACATGTTTGTAACAAGTTGTCAACATGTTTGTAACAAGTTGTCAACATGTTTGTGACAAGTTGTTAACATGTGTGTGACATGTCCATGACATGTTATACTGTAGTTTGGGCACTTCTCAGCTAGAAGTACGATTAAGTACGACTCAGATTATCGTGTTTATTCAAACCAGAAATGCTCACTAACCAGCAAGATTATATGAACGATTTTCAGCGTTGCTGGAGAATTGTTCAATCATGCTGTCATTTGTTACGCGTTATGCCAGCATTCAATCCCGGCATTGAAGTATGCCAACTGGCGAGGAATTACTCTGTCGAAATTATTCCCCCCCCCCCAACATTCCTTCGCATTAAAATAAATTAGATAGTTAATAATGTTACAATTTTCAAGCTTCTGACAGCGTTTGTAAACATCACACCACCATGTAAGTTTACCACCTGTCAGCTGAAGTTCTGTCTGCCGTCGAAAATCAGGATGCCCGTTCCGTCGGACTCCGCACAAAGAAGGAAAGAGAATAATACTTCAATAATAGATAATTTTTGAAGGGATGAAAGAGGGATATCGTCTGATCACGGCCCTCCAGGGGTTGGCTGAAGAGGGAAGCGGACAGGTGAAGCCAAAATCCGGTTAATAATCCGGATGCTTCCGCGTCTCTCTCTCTCTCTCTCTCTCTCTCTCTCTCTCTCTCTCTCTCTCTCTCTCTAAATTACGTGATGATTGCACTTGTGAATGTTTGATTTTATTGACTCGATTTTATTTTTTTGAGACCTCATGAGGGTAGAGTTAACGAGACACGTCTCATATCTCTCTCTCTCTCTCTCTCTCTCTCTCTCTCTCTCTCTCTCTCTCTCTCTCTCTCTCTCCTAGTTATTTATTTGATGATTATTATTGTGACTTCTTCCGTTTTGCTCTCTCTCTCTCTCTCTCTCTCTCTCTCTCTCTCTCTCTCTCTCTCTCTCTCTCTCTCTCTCTCTCTCTCTCTAGTTATTTGATGATTATCATTATGACTTCTTCCGCGTTTTGCTCTCTCTCTCTCTCTCTCTCTCTCTCTCTCTCTCTCTCTCTCTCTCTCTCTCTCTCTCTCTCTCTCTCTCTCAAGTTATTTGATGATTATTCTTGTGACTTCTTGATTTTATTTGCAAAATTGTCGGAGTAACTTTTTATTTATTTATTTGTTTTTTCTTTTGAGCCCTCGCGAGGGGAAACTTTAACGAGAGAAATGAGATAATTTCCAGAACCAAGAAGGGGAGGAATCGCAGTGAAGAAAAATAAGCGTGCTTCCTGGTTTGTCGTTGGCTTATATTAACTCTCTCTCTCTCTCTCTCTCTCTCTCTCTCTCTCTCTCTCTCTCTCTCTCTGTAGTATTGATTGAGTGGAAAATTCCTCTTTAAGACCCTCCAGTATGTATTTATAAAATATATTTATTTATGTATATATATATATATATATATATATATATATATATATATATATATATATATATATATATATATATATATATATATATATAATGGAGAGAGAGAGAGGGAGCCTCGATGGCTCGGTCGGTAGAGCAGCAACCTCAGATTTCATAGAGGTCTGTGGCGAGGGTTCAATCCCCGCAGCCGACCGGTCAGAGAAGGCGGACACTTTGCTATCCGTGTAGACACCCCGGGATTACGTATGTAATCAACGGTTAGGTTTGCTGAAAGCAAATGGGTGTCACAGACTAATACACACATAAACAAAGCCACTCCATCTTCTAAAAACATAACAGACACCTCACGTGTCTCGAACTGTCGACCTAACCCGCCCAGTTCTCCTCGCTGCTGGGAGAAAGGGAGCTGGGGATTTGGTACAATACATGTACACATTCGTTACCGGGGTCTAAGCGATGTCAGGCAGGGCAGCCGATCGAGGCTACGGCCTACCCCACCGCCAAATCAAAGTCATTCAAAAGAAGGCATCGTGCTTACCCCATATAAAAATGGGGAAAAAAAGCACGTTAAAACGAAGAAGAAGAAGAATAAGAAGAAGAAGAGAGAGAGAGAGAGAGAGAGAGAGAGAGAGAGAGAGAGAGAGAGAGAGAGAGAGAGAGCATTAACCTCTGTGAAACATGAGTCACGCTACTCTTCTGATACGGCTATCTAATAATACTGACAAGAATTTAGACAAGGATGCAGTAATTTTACTTAATAATTGTCAGCTTTGTCTAATAATATAAGAAATTCTCAAAATTCCCTTTGGTAGTTTGAGAATTTAAAAAATTCCTGTGTGAGAATTAATGGCTTTTGATTTTAATTATAGGTGTGTTTCACCAGATAGGTCAGGGGGGCTGGGGACGGGGATAGTGACAGCTTATAGTTCCCCTATGATGCCCAGAGCGACCTTTAGCCGTAGGCCTACTTTGGTGTGTAGGGAGAAGTCCCTTTGTGAAGGGGAACTCTCTCTCTCTCTCTCTCTCTCTCTCTCTCTCTCTCTCTCTCTCTCTCTCTCTCTCTCTCTCTCTCTCTTATCTATCTAGAACCTTCGATGGGTGACCTTTTTCATTATATAGGTGTAGATCTTTTTTTGACAGGGTGACTGACTCTCTCTCTCTCTCTCTCTCTCTCTCTCTCTCTCTCTCTCTCTCTCTCTCTCTCTCTCTTCTAGAGCCTTCGATGTATGATTTTCTCATCTTATAAGCGTACATCTTTTGACAGGGTAGTGGAACTCTCTCTCTCTCTCTCTCTCTCTCTCTCTCTCTCTCTCTCTCTCTCTCTCTCTCTCTCTCTCTCTCTCTATTCTAGAGCCTTCGATGTATGATTTTCTCATCTTATAAGCGTACATCTTTTTGACAGGGTAGTGGAACTCTCTCTCTCTCTCTCTCTCTCTCTCTCTCTCTCTCTCTCTCTCTCTCTCTCTCTCTCTCTCTCTTGTGTGTATGTGTGCGTGCAGTACTATAGTAATCTTTGTAGGGAAAATCTCTCTCTCTCTCTCTCTCTCTCTCTCTCTCTCTCTCTCTCTCTCTCTCTCTCTCTCTCTCTCTCTCTCTCTCTTCTAGAGCCTTCAATGGGTCATTTTCTCTTCTTATAAGCGTACTTCTTCTTTGACAGGGTGGTGGAACTCTCTCTCTCTCTCTCTCTCTCTCTCTCTCTCTCTCTCTCTCTCTCTCGTCTAGAGCCTTCGATGGGTGATTTTCTCTTATAAGCGTACATCATATTGACAGGATGGTGGAACTCTCTCTCTCTCTCTCTCTCTCTCTCTCTCTCTCTCTCTCTGGAGCCTTCAATGGTGATTTTTTCATCTCATAAGCGCACATCTTTTTGACAGGGTGGTGGAACTCTCTCTCTCTCTCTCTCTCTCTCTCTCTCTCTCTCTCTCTCTCTCTCTCTGGGGACCTTTTATGTGTCCGCTTTGACTCTTGCTCGTATTTATGGTCAGTGGGTCCTGCTCCAGCTATATACTACTGCTTCTGAGGGAAGGTCAGGTGTCCTCCATTTTGAAGAGTTATGATGGTAGTGATGATAATGATTTGATCAGATTTTTAGACGTTTTATTGATATATATTTTTTGTATTATATATATATATATATATATATATATATATATATATATATATATATATATATATACTTATATATTTATGTATTATATGTATATTTATATATCTATATATATACACATATATACATATGTGTGTGTATATATATATATATATATATATATATATATATATATATATATATATATATATATATATATATATATATATATATATATATATATTTTCTTATTTTATAATAATCAGACGTTTCATGCAGCCATTGTATTAGAAACAGTTGAAAACTGAGAGAGAGAGAGAGAGAGAGAGAGAGAGAGAGAGAGAGAGAGAGAGAGAGAGAGAGAGAGAGAGAGAGAGAGAGTCCTCCGCCCTGTCAGAAAGATCAACGCTTATAAAACATAAAATGAGAAAGTCACCCACCAAAAGGTTCTGAGAGAGAGAGAGAGAGAGAGAGAGAGAGAGAGAGAGAGAGAGAGAGAGAGGATTGTGACAAAGGGACTACAGACAGACATGACAGAGAGATAACGATTGACAACGATTGACAGATTATTTGAAAGAGGATTGCTTGATTGATTGATTGAGTTATTGTTACTAGAACTGGCGTTGTAGTATGTAGGTTATTGACGCCATTGGAAATAGAGGACAGCCATTGTCTTCATCACCTGGGAGATAATCCCTCTGTATCTTTAATCCTCTAATGTGTAGAGGTGGTTACAAAAGAGTGTCCAGTCGTATTAGAGTTGAACTGTTAATGGAAATAACGTATTATTGAGTTTTATTTACTTTGACCTGGTTTATAGAATTATAGTGGTGTATATATACTTTTTATTTTGAGACGTTTTAGTTTTCTGTAAGAGAAAACTATTGTGCCGGCTTTATCTGTCCGTCAGCACTTTTTTCTGTCCGCACTTTTTCTGTCCGCACTTTTCCTATCCGCCCACAGGTCTTGAAAAGTACTGAGGCTAGAGGGCTGCAAATTGCTATGTTGATCATCCACCCTCCAGTCATCAAACATACCAAATTACAGCCCTCTAGCCTCGGTAGTTTTTATTTTATTTAAGGTTTAAAGTTATCCACAATCGTGCTTCTGGTAACTATATAGGATAGGCCACCACCGGGCCGTGGTTAAATATTCATGGGCCGCGGCTCATACAGCATTATACCGAGACCACCGAAAGATAGATCTATTTCCGGTGGCCTTGATTATACGATGTGCAGAAAACTCGATTGCGCCGAAGAAACCTCGGCTCAATTTGTACTTGGTATCGTTGTGATTAATGCTTGTTAGTGACTGGTTTAAGTTTTAAACAATCGCTATTGTAGATTATATGCTGGTTTATTCAAAATTATTATTATTATTATTATTATTATTATTATTATTATTATTATTATTATTATTATTATATATTTCTAAAATATATATTTACATCTACACCACTGTGGATTTCATCATCATCATCATCATCATCATCATCATCATCATCATCAATCATTATTATTGTTATTATTATTGTTAGTGAAGCTTTCGGTATTATATTTCATATTGTAAATTTATTTTGTACGGGATGATACCTATAGCCTGTATTTATATATGGCCATGAGCTGCAGAGATTATTATTATTATTATTATTATTATTATTATTATTATTATTATTATTATTATTATTATTATCAAGAGACTTGATATTCAGCCGTGTGCATAATTTGTTAACCAAATCTGTTCATTTCGAGTAATCCTGTTGAAGAGCAGGTAGAATATTATCTCAAGGGAAGTGAATGTTAAAGGTTAAGATTACCCTTCGGTTAGCTCTCTCTCTCTCTCTCTCTCTCTCTCTCTCTCTCTCTCTCTCTCTCTCTCTCTCTCTCTCTCTCTCTGTCAACCTCGAAGTTAATTGAAAACTGGGAAGTGGATGAATCAGTGATGAAATAGGAATAGAGACGATGCAGTAAAGTGAGAGAGATGCGTGAATTTGTGAATCGAACGGCAGTCCTCAGTCTTTCATGTGAGAGAGAGAGAGAGAGAGAGAGAGAGAGAGAGAGAGAGAGAGAGAGAGAGAGAGAGAACAAGTCGTAAGTGGGACAGTGACATGGTCAAAAGAGGGGATGGACCAATGATTCTGTCATCTGGGTTCAGCAAGGTTGGACTGCCTCTTCCGTCTCTCTCTCTCTCTCTCTCTCTCTCTCTCTCTCTCTCTCTGTGTCAGAGCCAGCGAGGGACGAAGGACGAACGATGCCAGTTTTTGTGGTGAGGGTAGGCGGGGCAGAGCAAGAAGCGGGCCGTGTCCTTTTTGGATGTAAAGGAATTTTCTGTCTCCTTTTGACCTGCTCCCCTTTAGACTTTATATTTCTGAGCCTTTATATCTCAGGACTTTATTCGAAAGTTAGACGTCTGTGCCTTAGACTTTATTTTTCAGTTAGCCTGGTATATCTTGATAGAAGTCTAGTCCAAGGTTTGAGACTGAGGATATCAACTGATATTGTCGAAGTTTCAAATATAATAATGTAATTTGACAGCATGCAGTATTTTACTTTTGCAGATTAGTATAACATATACTCTTTATTTACACCTACAAATACATTTTATGCAGTTTCTTTTGAAGTCAGTGACAAATACATTTTATGCAGTTTCTTTTGAAATCAGTGGCACTATTTGCAGAGACTATCTTTTTAGTTATCTAAGGAAAAACTACATTGTTTTATTTAAGGAAAAACTACATTTTTTTTATTTAAGGAATAATTACAATCATTCAGAGTATCTTGAAGCTTTAAATTAGCCCGTGGTTCTCATAAATCTGTTGATCTGTTTTGATATATATATCTACGAAATTTGATATTTTTTAATTTATTTTTTTCTCTGCAGGCATATACTGAAAAGCCCCTACATTAACAGAACGTTACACATACCTAACAAACCTCCTTTCATATTCTCTTTCTTCCATCTTCCTTTCCTCAATCCTTTCCTAACAATTGATTCGTAGTGCAACTCCAGAAGGTTTCCCTCCCGTTACACCTTTCAAACCTTTTTATAATCAAATTTCAGTTTCAGCGCTGAATGACCTCTTAAGTCCCAGCTGAGCTTGTCATTCGGCCTAAATTCTGTCATTCTGTTCTGTTCTGCAGAAGAAACCTGGTGAAGGTTGTGATTTAAAATACAAAAAAGAAACAAGAAACTTTTTGCAACATAAATTCCGTAATCCTCCAGCTTTCGTTAACATCTCGTGTCTTCTTTTATTACCGCCATGTCTTCCCGCTCATTTTTATTCCCTTTTATCTCTCTCTCTCTCTCTCTCTCTCTCTCTCTCTCTCTCTCTCTCTCTCTCTCTCTCTCTCTCTCTTTAAGAAATAAGCTTTTCACTCTCGTTCTAGAAACTGGAGAGGAGGAGGAGGAGGACCCTTCTCCAAATAAAAAAAAATAATAGTGATAAAAAAGTGAACAGCTTTTTTTTTTTTTCACTTCGATCATCGACTGTCCGACAAAAGGGAATCGCCGATTATACCTCGAATGAGGTTTTCACAAAATCAATCAAGGGTTTGAAAAGGGGGCGAAGGAAGGGGGCGGCAGTCCCCTCTTTCCAGATGGGTGGCTCCACTCCCCTCCCGCCTCCCCCCTCCCCCTCTCTCTCTCTCTCTCCCCCCAATCCACTTGATTACATAAAGTATTGAATGAATAATGTTTGGAGGGGCCACTCCAGATCGTGCTATCGTCCACTGGAGTTTCTGGCCTGGTTATGGGCGGTTATTATAACCGTAGTGAAAAGGCGTGCTGGTTATAATGGGCGGCGGTTATAATGGGGAACGAGATTAAATCCGTACGCGGTTGAAATGGGGTATTTGTTGAATAGGGTTTAAATGAATATATATTTACTAGGCTATATACTCTAGTCATAGTTAGTGATTTGAAATAGATTGTGTGATGGTGGTATATGTAGTTGGTGAATAGTTTTGAGAGAAAGGTCATAGTAATGAATAGGAAATTTATGTATATAGTAATGAATAGGAAATTTATAGAAAAAATTATTTAGACGATAGGGCGCTTTCTATAGGATATGGATAATGACAGTTTTTTTTTCATCTACTTGTACTTCTAAATATGGTTTTTCTTTATAATGAGGTGATCATTATTTCCGTAGGCGTTGTTCTGTATTGTTTTTGTTAATTTTTGTTGTTGAAGTTAAGTAGATGATCTCCTAAACCAACCGGCTTTCATGTTATTTATTTATTTTTGTTTATGTAACACTATCACTGCTATGCTGTCCTAAAATAATCGGATTTGAGCAATACCTGTTCAGTGTCTCAGCTAGTATGGGGTAGGTGACTGCCTGGGTAGCAAGATACAGCAGGCATATAGCATGCTGTCCTCAGTAATGTGGGGAAGGAGATACAGTATTTACAGACACTATCTTTGTAACTCTGTCCTTTGTGTGAGTATGAACACTGCTTTTGAGATAACAGATGTCATTGACCTCGTAGCGGGGTAGTGCACTTCATGTGGTGCACTGTAGGCATTACTTAAGGTTCTTTGCATCGTGCCTTCTTCAGGCCCCTAGCTGCAACCCCTTTCGTTCCTTTTACTGTACCTTCTTTCATATTCTCTGTCTTCCATCTTACTTTCCACCCTATCCTATATTGATTCATAGTGCTTTGAGGTTTTCCTCCTGTTACACCTTTCAAACCTTTTACTGTCAATTTCCGTTTCAGCGCTGAATGACCTCATAGGTCCCAGTGCTTGGCCCCTGGCCTAAATTCTGTATTCAGTTCAATTCAGTTCAGATGTCATTGATTCAGTCTTCCAAATTCATATTTTTCAAGTATGAATTTTGATGAGTAAATTAATTAAGGGAATAAAAAATGAAGACTTAAAAAAAATACGGAGATCTTTGTTGATTTAAAGACCTCCACTTGCTGAAAATTGATAAATAGCTTCGCTTTCGGGTGAAGGAAGTGAAAATTCGTGAACTGAAAAGGATTGAAAGTGGGAAAGTGACCAAAAGCTGCGTTTGTTGGTGAAAGCGGGTAGAGTTTGCTGATGAGTTTTCTGCGTCGCAGAGTCAGAGGTCTTTGGAGTAATTTAATGTTGATATTACTTTAGGTGAGTTTCCTGATTCTCTCTCTCTCTCTCTCTCTCTCTCTCTCTCTCTCTCTCTCTCTCTCTCTCTCTCTCTCTCTCTCTCTCAAACACGAGGGAGGAAAAAGAATACAAACTAACGGTCCTTGTTTATTGATGCGAAGGTTGAACCCACAACAAACACACCCTTAGATTATCGGGTTAATCCACAGACCGGAAATTCAAGATGATGATGATAGGTTTTGAGCTTTTTTTTTTTTTTTTATTAGTTTATTTTGTTTCTCTTTCGTTATCCTTAGATACATGTTCTCGAAGAAAAAGAATTTTTTATTTGTAATTAATTTTTTATATGGCAATTCTTCTTTTGAAGTTTTTATTTATTCTCTTTTTTTTGGCATAACCACCTTCTCTTTCCTTTTATTAACCTCTTGTCCATGACTCACTCACTCTCTCTCTCTCTCTCTCTCTCTCTCTCTCTCTCTCTCTCTCTCTCTCTCTCTCTCTCTCTCTGCATTTGTTGCACTAGGTGGATGCACTAATTCTCTCTCTGCCTCTCTCTGCATTTGTTGCACTAGGTGGATGCACTAATTCTCTCTCTCTCTCTCTCTCTCTCTCTCTCTCTCTCTCTCTCTCTCTCTCTCAGGATTTTGTTGCTCTAGGTAGATACACTTATTCTCTCTCTCTCTCTCTCTCTCTCTCTCTCTCTCTCTCTCTCTCTCTCTCTCTCTCTCTCTCTCTCTCTCTCAGGCCTTTGTTGCTCTAGGTAGATACACTTATTCTCTCTCTCTCTCTCTCTCTCTCTCTCTCTCTCTCTCTCTCTCTCTCTCTCTCTCTCTCTCTTTTAAACCTGTATCAGCTCTGTACTTCCAGTTCCAAGTTCCATTACCTACCAGTATAATCCCTTTTCCACTACTCCAGACACTTTTCCTTTCCGGAAATCTCATGATATCCCAAATGCCTTATTGCTTCATCTCCTTAATTCCCAATCTACGTTTTAGTTAACCACCATCTCTATCGCAATCGCTTTCTCATCCCCTTTCCATTCTTTTTCGTTCTACACCTCTTTATCTCGTCTACTCTTCAGTGCCCGTAATAGCTTGCCTTAATAGCACCTCTATCCCTCTCTCTTTTTGTGTTTTCCCACTTTCCCTTGCTTTTTCTCATTCCCCTTTACTCCAGTACTTTCTATTGGAGCCTTTCCAACCCCCTCGTATTGGTTATATGTACGTCATTTCCTTCAATTCCCTCGTTCAATGTCCCCCTGTTCATTCTCGTTTATTTTCCTCTTCCAATCTTCCTTCGTCTCCTTTTTACGTCCATCGTCTTCAATTCTCGTATCGTTTTCCATATCCCGAATCCTTCCCCTCCTCTCTCTCTCTCTCTCTCTCTCTCTCTCTCTCTCTCTCTCTCTCTCTCTCTCTCTCTCAAGCGAATCCAATGAAGATTTTTCCCCCTTCCTACCTTTATCCTTAATAAATCCGTCTTTATCAATGTATTCCCGATTGGTCGTTCAGTGACCCACATAGAGAGAGAGAGAGAGAGAGAGAGAGAGAGAGAGAGAGAGATAGGCAGGCCGATAAATGCCTTTTCTTGTACCGCGATTATAGAATTAGGTCTTTGTTACAGGTTCTCCATGAAAGGAAATTTTCGCCCAGCTCCCTAGAGAGAGAGAGAGAGAGAGAGAGAGAGAGAAATTATTAGTGTGGAACTACTCCATAATTTTTTTTAGCGTAGCGGTTATATATGTATATTTTTTTTCATGTGACATAACTTGCATTATTAAGGTTTGGGTTTTACGACAAAATCCATAATGGTTCAGTTGATAACTTTTATAATCAAGGGTCTTAGTATAAATAAATACATAACAATCCAATGGCATTCTTTCATCGCTAAGAGAAATTATTTGAATTCTGTTGATTTTTCAATTTCGTATCAACCTGTCACCATACCTGTTCATAAGTTTTGCAAATCGGTTTTTTTAAAGCCAAGAGTTACGATTTTATATTATTTTCAGCCTGAAATTATTTTCCAATGATTGACAGCCAAAACGTCAATTCATATCCATTTCAACTAATTTCCTCTCTAGAACCTGACCAGTGTTAGCTTGCTCACTCCATAAACTGTATGCCCCGTAGGGGGATTTGTGCCGTCAGTGCACCTCATGCGGTGCGCTATAGGCATTACTTAAGGTTCCTTTCATATTCTCTTTCTTGCGTCTTACTTTCCTCAACCCTCTCCTAATAATTGATTCATAGTGCAACTGCTTTGAGGTTTTCCTCCTGTTACACCTTGCAAACCTTTTGCTGTCAGTTTCAGTTTCAGTGCTGAATGATCTCTTAGGTTCCAGTACTTGGCCTTTGGCCTAAATTCTGTATTCAATTCAATTCATTATTCATAAACTGTATGGACATTTCCATCCGGTGTTAGGGAATTTGAAGGGTGTAAAAAAAAATCCATTTTTCAACTCATAAGATACTCTTGTAAAAGCATAAGAATTAGAAAATCCGCCGGAGTTTCTTCGGCGCAGTCGAGTTTTTTGTACAGCGTATAATCAAGGCCGCCGTAAATAGATCTGTCTTGAGGTGGTCTCGGTATAATGCTGTATGAGCCGCGGTCCATGAAACTTTAACCACTGCCCGGTGGTGGCCTGGCCTATATCGTTGCCAGAAGCACGACCATGTCTAACTTTAACCTTAAATAGAATAAAAAAATTACTGAGGCTAGAGGGCTGCAATTTAGTATGTTTGATGATTGTAGGGTGGATGATCAACATACCAATTTGCAGCCCTCTAGCCTCCTCAGTAGTTTTTAAGATCTGAGGGCGGACAGAAAAAGTGCGGACGGACAGACAAAGCCGGCACAACAGTCTTCTTTTACAGAAAACTTAAAAAGTAAAGAATAAAAAATAAAAGGTAACGGGTAATTAAAGTCTTCAAGAATGAAAGGTAATCTTGCAATCTCGAAAGATAGAAGACATGACTTTCGGAAAGAGAAACAAAGAATGACTGACGAGAGTAATTTAATGTGAGACAGATTGCCTTGGGAAATGTAATCGAAGTAATTGTTTTTTTGGGGGGGAAGAATATTGAGTATTGGAATACTGAAGATCGGAACGGGAAGAATAGAGGACGTGAATGAGGAATGAGACGTTAAATGAGAAGTATGTAATTTTAGATATATAATATATAAGTGCAGAGAATATTTTAGAATTTTAATTAGATTTTAGTAAGGAAAGAAGAATTTAATGGACATTTGTTTAATATGGTTAAATTCTAGAATAGAAGGAAGAATGTAATTTCAGATGATAAAAGAATGTGATGCAATAGCAGTGGAGAAAGTGAGAATATTTGAGAATTTGAAGATAATTGCATAATTTAGTAATGAGTTAAAATATAAAGAATATTTGTTGATTATAACTGAATTCAAGAATCAGAGGTATTATGTAATTTTAGATAATAATGAATATGATAATAACAGTGGAGAATGTAGAGAATATTTTAGAATTTGAAGAAAACTGTATATTTTAGTATTGAGTGAAGAATGTAAAGAATATTTATTGTATAGTTAAATCTAGAATAGAATGAAGGTTTTAGTGAAACTTTTAGTTAGTA
The DNA here is from genome assembly GCF_040412425.1 of Macrobrachium rosenbergii. Taxonomy (NCBI): domain Eukaryota; kingdom Metazoa; phylum Arthropoda; class Malacostraca; order Decapoda; family Palaemonidae; genus Macrobrachium; species Macrobrachium rosenbergii. The sequence continues at coordinate 28,342,393 of NC_089782.1, forward strand.
TATTAGAATATTAAACAAACATTACAATGGAAGTAAGTTGAAATTTCAGAAATTTTATAGAACCCAGACGATGATAATTCAAACTGCAAAAAAGTGAATTTGATGCAAGTGCAAGACGGTGCAAAAAAAAAAAAATAGTAAAAAATGCGCAATCGAGTTTTATGTACAGCCGCTGCAGCGTATAATCAAGGCCACCGAAAATAGATCTATCTTTCGGTGGTCTCGATAGACTGTAATGCTGTTGTGAGCCGCGGTCCATGAAAGTTTAACCACGGCCCGTTGGTGGCATGTTCTGTATCGTTGTCAGGCGCACGATCATGGCTAACTTTAACCTTAAATGAAATAAAAACTCTTGAGGCCAGAGGGCTGAGATTTGGTATGTTTGATGACTGGAGGGTGGATGATCAACATACCAATTTGCAGCCCTCTAGCCTCAGTAGTTTTTAAGATCTGAGGGCGGACAGGAAAAAAGTGCGGGCGGACAGACAAAGCCGGCACGATAGTTTTCTTTTACAGAAAACTGAAAATAAGATGATTGCACCACGTATGTACCATCTGTGTGGTGCATTGCACCTCACGGCAAGAATACGAGGAGAGAAGGAAGCTTAATTAAATCTAAATAAGTAATGAAGATGATGTCAGTTTGGGGGAAGATGCCGGGAATTTCGCTTATGTTGGATGGTGGGGGAGGTGGGAGAGGGGTGGGGGGATGTTGCTCATGTTTGGTCGGGCTTGTTAGGGAATGAGTGTAGGTTTGGGTGTAGTGGTGAGTGTGTGTACGTGTTTAGGGGTAGGTGTAGTGGTGGGTGTAATGATTTTGTGTACTGATATAAAATGAGTGTGTCTCTGTGGATGAGGTTTGGGTGTAGGTGTAGTGGTGGAAGTGTGTAGGTTTAGGTATAGGTGTAGAGGTGGGTGTAATGATTTTGTATACTGTGTCATGAAATGAGTGTGTCTGTGGATGTAGGTTTGGGTGGAGGTGTAGTGGCGAAAGTGTGTAGGTTTAGGTATAGGTGTAGAGGTGGGTGTAATGATTTTGTGTACTGTGTCATGAAATGAGTGTGTCTGTGGATGTAGGTTTGGGTGGAGGTGTAGTGGCGAAAGTGTGTAGGTTTAGGTATAGGTGCAGTGGAGGGTGTAATGATTTTGTGTACTGTTATGAAATGAGTGCTTCTGTGGATGTAGGTTTGGGTGTAGGTGTAGAGGTGAAGTGTGTAGGTTTAGGTATAGGTGTAGTGGTGGGTGTAATGATTTTGTGTACTGTTATGAAATGAGTGTTTCTGTGGATGTAGGTTTGGGTGTACTCGTAGGTGTAGTGACTCGAGTGTGTACGTATTTAGGGGTCGGTGTAATGGTGGGTGTAATGATTTTGTGTACTGTATTATGAAATAAGTGTGTCTGTGGATGTAGATTTAGGTGTAGGTGTAGTGGTGGGAGTGTGTACGTGTGTAGGTAGGTGTAGGTGTAGGTGCAGATATAGGTGTAGTGGTACAGTAGATGTAATGATTTTATGTACTGTATTTTGAAATGAGTGTGTCTGTGGATGTAGATTTAAGTGTAGGTGTAGTGGTGGGAGTGTGTACGTGTGTAGGTAGGTGTAGGTGTAGGTGAAGAGGTGGGTGCAATGATTTTGTGTACGGTGTTATGGAATGTGTGTGTGTAGGTGTAGATTTTGTGGTGAGAATGTGTACGTAAGGGTAGGTGTAGGTTTATGTATAGGTGTAGTTGTAGGAGCAATGATTTTGTGTGCGGTGTTAGGGAATGAGTGTATGTGTGTGGCTGTAGGTGTAGGTGTAGGTGTAGCTTGCCATGTCTTGGTTGTTTGAGAAGAAAGCTGAACTTG
>NC_089782.1:28349235-28356735 GCF_040412425.1 Macrobrachium rosenbergii
TAGGTGGACTATAAATTCACTCTGCATGGATTGGAATCGTGGTGATTGTTATTGGGGCTCGATTGGGTTCGACTATAAATTTAATTTGCGTAAATTGGAAACTTGTGAGGATTCGTAATGATTGGGATTAGGGCTCGATTGGGTTTGGTGGACTATAAACTCACTTTGCATGGACTGGAAACTTGTGATGATTCGTAATCGTGATGATTGTGATTAGGGCTCGATTGGGGAAGGTGGACTATAAATTCACTTTGCATGGATTGGAAACTTGAGGATTCCTAATCGTGATGATTGTGATCAGGGCTCGATTGGGTTCGACTATAAATTCAATTTACATGGACTGGAAACTTGAGGATCCATAATCGTGATGATTATGATTAGGGCTCGATTGGATTAGATGGACTATAAATTCACTCTGCATGGATTGGAACTTGTGAGGATTCGTAATCGTGATGATTATGATTAGGGCTCGATTGGGTTGGGCTATAAATTCAGTTTGCACGAATTGAGGCACTGCAGGGCATAGGCCTACACACCAGATTCCTATATTTTGAGGCAATGACAGGACATAAGCCTACACATCAGATTCCTATATTTTGAGACAATGGCAGGACATAGGCCTACACATCAGATTCCTATATTTTGAGGCAATGACAGGACCTAGACCTACACATCAGATTCCTATATTTTGAGACAATGGCAGGACATAGGCCTACACATCAGATTCCTATATTTTGAGGCAATGACAGGACATAGGCCTACACATCAGATTCCTATATTTTGAGACAATGGCAGGACATAGGCCTACGCATCAGATTCCTATATTTTGAGGCAATGGCAGGACATAGGCCTACACATCAGATTCTTATATTTTGAGGCAATGACAGGACATAGTTCATTAAACCTGCGTTTCATGCAAAAGTCTTACTCAGGAGTAAAGAGCTTTCCCCTTTTATGTTGGCTTAGGACAGACGGGAGTGTAACCATAAACCTTCCTTAACAGAATTAGACAGAGGACTATATTTCTCAGCTTGAAACTACAAATATGATTCTATTTTCGTTCTTTACACTTCCATCTGTTTAGTATTCATATGTTATAACCATTTAAATGTGCCATTGACGTCACATATGCTTTGAAGGCCGAGTTGGTTAACTAAAACTGTGCTTTTGGCCTTTCGCCTGTTGCGTAATGTCACTTACGTTTCTTTGTTGCGTAGGTTACTTCTGTTTTGTGTATTTGACTAGTGATTAATATTAATTAAGTTACTTATTGTACTCATGTTTAGTATATTTGGCTAATGATTAGTTGTGAAAATTAGTTTCCTATCACTTTTAATATTTTTAGACATTCAGACCCAAGTGAGTTTAAAATTTACTTAAATCTGTTCTAAGGTTCAAATTTTGTTTTAAATAGAACACCACAGTTATCAAGTTCTGTCTAACTACCCTAAAACAGTTCTCCTTGTATTTTCATGATTCACTTAGGTACTTATTTATTTATTTAATATATTTTTCTTCTCTAATAACTGATCTCTGTTACTTCTATCAAATGAACACCATAATATTCTTTGGAAGCTTATATTTCAAGTCAAAAAAGGCCCCTTATGAGTAGAGTTCATCTTCTGATTAATAATAATAATAATAATAATAATAATAATAATAATAATAATAATAATAATAATAAGAGGACTAAAAGTATATAAGTGGCATTCATACATTAACACAAAATTGGGACCAACTAGCGCATGCGCACTGTGAGGAACCTAATCTCAAAAATTCCCCCTCTGTAACCTTTCAAGCAGGCGTACGAAAAGTCATTGCCTTTTGTCTCAAGTAACAAGTGCAGCCCCGAGCACTTGGGTAAATAAAGTTGCATATTCAGGTCGCCAGAACCGATGGTAACTGCATCATTTAAGCCAGGAGCTGCGGCATAGATAAAAGCAGCTTTTGTTGATCGTCGAAGCTTTTGGGAAAACGAACGCTCGCTCGGCCGTTTTCAAAAGGTTTAAATAAAGCTAGCCTGGGTTTGGTGGGGAGGGGAAGGTCAGGAGGCTATGACGACTTGTGTTTATTAATGATGTATCTGAGCTTTTTTTATTTTAATGTTTTGTTTATAGAATGGTAGAAAGTGGGTCTCTTGATCTAGCGTGTTGGTGAAAATGTTCATTGTTCGACTTAATTAGAAGCCTGGAGTCAACACCTGGTTTCCGGGGGATAATTGATATATTTTTTTGTTTGTTTTGTTTTGGACAGTGGTATCATGTTTGTGAGGTCATTATTTCTGTAGTTGTGCTACGGCGCAGCTGATTTTTTTTAATAATTTATATATAAGATGATGTAAATTGATGTCTTGAAGGGTCTAATATTCTTTGAAGATTGTTCTAAATCGGCTTGAGAAATATGACATGTATGTATATATATATATATATATATATATATATATATATATATATATATATATATATATATATATATATATGTATGTATGTATGTATGTATGTATATACTGTGGAAATTTTATTGTACAAGAGTCATTCACGTACCGACAGTTACAGAATAAATACGTCTCTCTCTCTCTCTCTCTCTCTCTCTCTCTCTCTCTCTCTCTCTCTCTCTCTCTCTCTCTCTCTCTCTCTCTCTCTCTCTCATTTTACAATTTTTCTCATTTCTGGGGCATGAGAAAAAGCCCCCCTCTCTCTCTCTCTCTCTCTCTCTCTCTCTCTCTCTCTCTCTCTCTCTCTCTCTCTCTCTCTCTCTCTCTCTCTCTCCATTTACATCTTTCCTCCTCATCTCCCCCTCCCAGGGGATGAGAGAAAGAGCCTGTGAGGTAATTTTGCTGCGTCCCTCATCAGCCCAGACATTGGGAGCGAGGCTCATTTGCAACCTCCTGCAAGCCATGTTCTCTCGTCCAGTGCCTCTTCTTCTTCTTCTTCTTCTTCTTCTTCTTCTTCTTCTTCTTCTTCTTCTTCTTCTTCTTCTTCGTAGGTTTACGTATAGCTGTGTGAAAGCTGGTGGGGTTTTATTATTATTATTATTATTATTATTATTATTATTATTATTATTATTTATTTCCCTAAAATACTTTGTATATTCTGGAAATCCAGTAGAATATTATTGCCCGAACTAAGTCCTCTCTCTCTCTCTCTCTCTCTCTCTCTCTCTCTCTCTCTCTCTCTCTCTCTCTCTCTCTCTCTCTCTCTCTCTCTCTCTCTCTTTATTATTATTATTATTGCTCTTCCACAATAATCTGTATTCTCGAAATCTAGTATTGAAAATTATTATCCCAACTCTCTCTCTCTCTCTCTCTCTCTCTCTCTCTCTCTCTCTCTCTCTCTCTCTCTCTCTCTCTCTCTCTTATAATTTTTTTAGGATTATTATTATGCCACTGTAATCTACCGATACTGAAAATTATTATCCTCTCTCTCTCTCTCTCTCTCTCTCTCTCTCTCTCTCTCTCTCTCTCTCTCTCTCTCTCTCTCTCTCTCTCTGTCGAATTGGAAGTCGGCATCACAAGTCAGTAATAGTGAACTTTATGTATCGAGTATTTTATGGCCATTGTAAAAAAGAATTTTCTGACCGGACTCCCACGGAGGCTGGAAATGGACGTGTCATGAATACCCGAATTTTTGGTAATTCATGGACCAGGGGTTGTTGGGGTTGTGGGGAGCCGGTGGGGGGGCGGGATTGTTGGGGTGGGAAGGTGGGTTCTTAGAGGGTGGGGGGGGTGTTGTGCCTAAATGCTGTATTTGTTTGTTGATTTCTGTGATTATATAAAGCGGGTGTGAATTTTCATTGTGTGGTCTCTCTCTCTCTCTCTCTCTCTCTCTCTCTCTCTCTCTCTCTCTCTGGAATCTCTCTCTCATTTGGAATTGCGTGGTATTATCTCTCTCTCTCTCTCTCTCTCTCTCTCTCGGATTAAGAATTGTGTTGATGCAGTCGCACCTCTCTCTCTTTCTCTATCTCTCTCTCTCATTAGGAATTGCGTGGTATCATCTCTCTATCTCTCTTTCGGATTAAGAATTGTGTTGATGCAGTCGCTCTCTCTCTCTTTCTCTCTCTGTCTCTCTCTCTCTCTCTCTCCTTCCTTTTAACCAAACTGAGACTTTTAATGACGAAATTAACTGAACTTCTTTACACTTAGATGAGCCATTTGTGATTTAGTGGTTTCCTTGTCTGTGCCCTGTTTGTGTTTGCGCATGCGAGTGTGTGTGTGTGTGTGTGTGGGGTGGGGGGGTGATAGGCAGCATAGTTTATTAGATCTTAACATGGCCTCCTCTCTTTACTCTTGTTCGTGGACCTTATTTTGTGAGGAATTCTCATTGGTTCCTTTTGTTGGGGGTGGGGGTGGGGCGGGGCTCCTTTAGGCCTAAGAAGAGGACTCACTGGTTTTGTCCCTCTAGCGTACGCCGAAATGTGAACGGAATTAGGCCGTAATTCCAGTTTTGCCGTGGAAGTTGAAAGTGGATAGGCCTACGAAACTTGGGAAAAAGAGAATTCTAATGGCCTCGTGGAGTGTTTGAAACAAGGACTTGACACGTCTATCAGTCATCAAAACTTGTTTTAACAAAAGAAAAGACACTTCAAATTAAAAACAAGTAAAAAATGCGCCGAAGTGTCTTCGGCGTAATCGAGTTTTCTATACAGCCGTTGCAGTGTATAATCAAGGCCACCGAAAATAGGTCTACCTCTCTTTGGTCTCCGTATAATGCTGTATGAGCTGCGGCCCATGAAACTTTAACCACGGCCCGGTAGTCGCCTATCCTATATCGTTGCCAGAAGCATGATTATGTCTAACTTTAACCTTAGATAAAATAAAAACTACGGGGGCTAGAGAGCTGCAATTTGTCATGTTCGATGAGTGGAGGGTGGGTGATCAACATACCAATTTGCAGCCCTCTAGCCTCGGTAGTTTTTAGGATCTGAGGGAGGACAGAAAAAAGTGCGGGAAGAATAAAGTGCAGATGGACAGACAAAGCCGGCACAATATTTTTCTTTTACAGAAAACTAATAGCCTCTTTTTATCGAAAAACAACTAGACTATAAACCATTTAAAAAACGATCCCGTAGGCCTATGGAAGGTATGAAAGGTCCCGTTAAATATAAGCTCACTCATTGATGATTTATTACCCTTGATTGATAGTAGGCCTAAGCGGGCGTTTAACTCCACGGCCCAGGAAATGATCGTTATTTAGCATTTCGTCATTTCCACTTTTGTGTGTCTCGTTTAGTTAGAGAGAAGTGAAAAAGCATTGCTGTAAGTTGGTTCATGTGCACAGATTATTATTATTATTATTATTATTATTATTATTATTATTATTATTATTATTATTATTTTGTCAATTTTACTTTTATGTGAGTTGTTCAATTAGAGGAAAGTGAAAAAGCATTGCTGTAAATTGGTCCATATACACAGATTATTATATTATTATTATTATTATTATTATTATTATTATTATTATTATTATTATTATCATAACAAATCAAGTACCTCTATAATTAAACTTCGTTAGAATAGAATGCCATTGTGGGAAAAGAAAACTGTCCTATTTATGACAGTAATAAATGATAATATATATATATATATATATATATATATATATATATATATATATATATATATATATATATATATATATATATATATATATATATATTATATAATTATGATAGTGATACCAGTAACGTGAAATTTTCAAATTCCAAAGTTTCATTTTGGACAGCATTTTTCATTTAAGAAAACGCCGTATCGTTTCATCATTGCGACGAAAGATATCTCCAGCAAATGTAAGGCAGGAAATTTATAAATAGCCTCCTGTTTATTATCAGAGCCATCCCACCGCGTTCCAGCGAGCTACAAATATAGCAACCAGGTCTCTCTCTCTCTCTCTCTCTCTCTCTCTCTCTCTCTCTCTCTCTCTCTCTCTCTCTCTCTCTTCCTCCTCCTCCTCCTTTCATTCGTACGACATCACACTCTCTCGCACATTTCAGGAAATGTGTGAGAAATTCTCAGCTCCGCTCCCTCGAGAGATATCATAACCCGACAAAATGATTTTTGTTTATTTTTTTTTTTCGGGAGTTGGGGCGGGGAGGTTGGAGAGGAGGGCGAAGGAGAAGGATAAGGGGAAAGGGAAGGGGAAGGGGAAGGGGATGGTGGTAATAGTAAATTTGGAATCGACCGCTTCGCAGAGAGAGAGCGCAAAATGATTTTGGTGCAACATTTAAGAGGCACAGTGGAGATGACACGCTAGTCGATTCCGTGTCGGGTCATGGGAAGTGTGAGAGAGAGAGAGAGAGAGAGAGAGAGAGAGAGAGAGAGAGAGAGAGAGAGAGAGAGAGAGAGAGAGAGAGAGAGAGAGAGAGAGAGAGCGTGTAATTTAGACTGTATTGTTTAGCGTTTTGCAAAGTTTCTGCTGTGCCTCGCCAGATGGAACCCGGTTTTCCTGAACGAGAGAGAGAGAGAGAGAGAGAGAGAGAGAGAGAGAGAGAGAGAGAGAGAGAGAGACCGTATTCTATTTCAAGTATCATTTTAATTAAATGGCAACTAGAATTTTTCAGATATATAAGTTATAGAATTTAAATTCACTAACCAGAGAGAGAGAGATGGTATTCGATTTCAAGTTTCATTTCAATTAAATGGCAGGGAGAGGTTTTCAAATATATAGGTTATATATAATTTCAATTCGTTAACGAGAGAGAGTTTTCAAGTTTCATTTTAATTAAATGGCAGAAATAGGTTTTCCCGTATTTTTTAAGTTATTAGAATTCAAATTAAATTTTTTTTTATCTTCGTTTTATTTCTTTACACTTCATATTTTTTTCATTCAGTTTTCCGATGAGCATGCTCTAACTGTCATGGAATTTTTTAATTGCTTGAAATCTCTATTTTATTTGCTTTTAAAAGATGCAGTTGTTGGTAACTGATTCAGGTTTTCTGAATGTATGTGCATATATATATATATATATATATATATATATATATATATATATATATATATATATATATATATATATATATATATGTATATATATATATATATATATATATATATATATATATATATATAGAGAGAGAGAGAGAGAGAGAGAGAGAGAGAGAGAGAGAGAGAGAGAGAGAGAGAGAGAGTCACAAATGCCGTTTAATGTCCAGTTCACTCTACCTCTGTAATAACTTACACTCAAGGGGAATTATAATTGATAACTGCGCACTTATCAATTATAAAATACCCTTGGGTGTAAGTTACATACATACATACATACATACATACATACATACATACATACATACATACATACATACATACATACGTCTTCACTTCAGGTAACCACCTCTTCAAACGCATATTCTTCTTGATCGTATAATCGCTGCAAACGTCTCCTGAGGGTTGAATGATTAGACCAGCAATGCTTTATGCTACACATTTGTAGCACAAAGGATCAGCTGCCGTTGTGAATATTCCCGTTTAGATGAACGAAAGCTCGCACATGTATTGCCTTTGGTTG
>NC_089782.1:28361735-28459235 GCF_040412425.1 Macrobrachium rosenbergii
TGTTATTTACAAGTGTTTGTACACATTTCTGTTTTGAAGTTCATTTTAAGTAATTCTACCTTTGACGTGTAGAAAGTGCTTAATCTTATTGGTTAATTTGAACTCTCTCTCTCTCTCTCTCTCTCTCTCTCTCTCTCTCTCTCTCTCTCTCTCTCTCTCTCTCTCTCTCTATATATATATATATATATATATATATATATATATATATATATATATATATATATAATTGGTATGTATAACTGAATCACGAAAATATGGAACGTGATGAATATATAAATAAAGACAAAATCCACGAAGGAAAGAGAAACAATGGAGTGCTGCAAGGCCTTTCGACTTATCGTCCTTCACTTAGCAGACTGAAGAAATATAAAAATAAGTTTACAAAGAAAGCTCATATAAATGACAGATGGGGATTACAAAGGAAAGAATATATACCTGGAATCCAAGGCAATAATTGGTATGTAGGTAAAGTTGAATATCCATAAGAAAATTTATGTAAATGTATAAGAAGGTAAATAATAAGTTCTTAATATATTATCTCAGTGTCAATTAATTGATCAATTTCCATCGCGTATCACAAAAACGATAGCTACTAGATTTCTGTAACTGTTTACCTTTAATATTAATTTATTTCATTCCTTTTCACTTGTGGTGGTTACTCGGTATAAAGTAAGCCTACATTACATAATCTCATGCCCATTAATTGATCGATTTCCGTCGACTTGTATCGCGTAAACGATAGCGAACCATATTGCTATTACCATTTACGTTTATTATGAAAATGAAATCTTCCTCCAATACTAATTAATCTTTCCCTCTTTCTCGCCAGGTGTGATGGTAACCTCTTGAGGAACAGTCAGCTGCCACCCTCCCCCGGAAGGCTTTGAGAGAGTGTGGGCGGGCAGGCACGATGTGGGGCATAGGCGCGGTGTGGGTGGTGGCATTGGCGGTGGTCATCGGGTGGACGCCCAACGCCCACTCCCTAACTGGTCCCGATGTTTGCAGCAAGCAAGAAACGTAAGTGGTATTGGCGTTTACGTTCTGTACTGTGGAATTTTCTCGATTTGACAAAGTTTAAGGTTTCTCCTAATTCTGTATGGTGGAATTCGCTCCCTGCATTTGTTTTCCCAATTTAGGATCTCCAGTGGCAGTCCCATCGCTTATTTGTAGGAGTTATGTGAATTTTTTTTTTTAAGGAATTATGTCTGGCTTCTTTTTTAGGTGTAGGCCTATGTGCCTTTCAGCCTCGCCCCCTATGTACAGTTTCTTAGTGGTCTGGTTAAAAATTACTCTGAACTCTATTAAACCATTGAAGGTCACATGTACTCATTACCATTTCTGAAGTGCAGACTATTTTCTTTAATTGGCATATAGTTTTATTCTAAAAATTACATAAATTTTGTTCTTGCACCACTATGGAGGACGCCACGTGTGCTTAATTTTAGTGTACACAGATATTAATTTTTTCCTATTCCTTTTAAGAGACCGTTGGTACAAATTTAAATATTTCCATAAGTTCATTATACATTTCATCCTCAGTTGTTGTCGTGGAAATTGAAAGAATAAGGTATAAGGAGGAAAGTAATAAATATTTAGGCCTAGTAAGAGTTGTGCTTGTATCATTAATAAGTACTTCCAGTAATTGCTGTTTTTTTTCAGTTAGAAGGAAAGTAATTAATATTTAGGCCTAGTAAGAGTTAGCCGATTATGCTCATATAATCAGAAAGTGCTTCCTATAATTCTTTTTTTTTTCTTTCAGGTACACCAGTTTAGTCAACGTATCTTATACCAAAGCATACCGGGTTCGAACGTATACGTACTGCTTTAGCATTCCGCCCAAATGCTCCAAGTATAAGATTGCTTACAAGACTTCTTTCAAGACACAGGTAACATACAGTACAATGTTAATGTCCTGTGAGTGTATTTGTTTTGTATACATTGCTTTAATTGTTGTCTTTTTTGTTATTCTAAATTATTGGACATACTGTAAAATTTTAAATTGGCAACATTGATTGTAATAACAAGATTTCGTCAGAAGCCCATTACTTATATTTAACTTGCTTAAATTTGATATATATCTATTATTTTTAAATGTCATTCTGTACTTGAGGTATCATTTGAAGACGTAATAGAGTCTATAAAGTGTTCCATAATTCTTCAGTAGGGAGTTGAGGCTTTGGGCATAAAAGCAGATTGGATAGGCATTGTATAGAAACTGCAATAAGTTCAAATAAAATCAGTTGGGGTGATGATAGGTAAATGACAACTCTAAATTAAAATCGATCTATAGTAAGAGGTGTAACCTATATAGTGTCGATTTTCTGCAAAACCAAGATTCTTATTGTTACTGCCATTAAGTACACCTCTGATATCATGCATATAATTATTTTGTTGCACCAAAGAATTGTTAAGCCTCTGAATACTTTTATAACATTTTTTGGAAAACTTTTCTCAGCATGTGCTTTCCTCTTGACTAATAGGTAATTTTTCTATGTATCAGTTACATAAAATGCCCACTTTTACGTAGTCAAATATCTGACATGGAAGTGAAATTAGAAATCTCCAGTCTCCCAAGGACCATAATAGGTAACTAAAACCATAAAATTATGCACAGACAATTTCATTTCTTTTGTGCATATTTTCAGTAATTCGTTATTAACCATATACGTTTCAGCAAGTAACACAAGTATAGCTGCTTTTAGCCATGTTATATACATAAGTACAAGGTGAAAAAGTTGACATCCTGTTAGTCTAGCAAATCTAGGTAACAGTAGACTTCGTCTTAGGCAGGAAACCAAAGATGGAGGGGTCACTGGTCTGGCCTAGGTTATCCCTTAAACTGTAGTGCCTTTGCAATTTAGAGGGAAGACAACTTAACCAGACCTAATTTGACCTAACCTTACCTTGGATGTCATGCACTTACCTTGCCGGGTGTCTGCGCCTCTGATGAAGGGAACTGTTTTAGTAGTGTAAATAGATTAGATAGTTTAGATGATGGGTGTAGTTTTAAACAATGTAGACAAAGGGTTAGATGCTAGTGGTAGATTCAAGTTATAAACTGAGGGTTGTAGGGGGTAATTGCTTTAGGACAGAAGTCTTGTTGAAAGGATAATACTTTTCATTTTCTGGTGTGGTTAGGTAGTTTAATTTTGACACAGGTGTCTGCCCAAGGTGCAGTTATTGCATTCTGGAGAGAGAACCAAAATTTCTTTCTTGTTTACAAATAAACACGAACCTCCATTTTATATATATCTGCAAGTTTTCTACCGTTTATTGTATTGTTTTTGAATGCCACATTGTAAAGTGATATTTTTTTATTATAATTGTTGGGGTTAGTGCCATCAGTGCAATTCACATGGTGCATTGTAGGCATTAATTAAGATTCTTTGCAGTTTCCCTACAGCCTCTAGCAGCAACCCCTTTCATTCCTTTTACTGTACCTCCATTCAAATTCTCTTTCTTCCATCTTACTTTCCACCTTCTAACAGTTGTTTCAGCATTATTCTCAGCGCTGAATGACCTCATAGGCCTCAGCACCTAAATGTTATACTACAATTCTTGTTATATTTATCTTAAATAATATCGTGTTTCAGAGTCAAATGAAAACACGGACCGTAGATGTATGCTGCTCCGGTTACACCCGAGTCCCAGCTGAAGACCGATGCATACCAATATGCTCTCAGGACTGCATCCACGGTGTTTGTGTGAAGCCAGATGAATGTCGCTGCGAGGCTGGGTACTCTGGGCCTAGCTGTAATATAAGTAAGTAGGCCTAGAGGCTGTTTTGAAGTTGAGGATCATCTTATAGGGATGTTTACATTCTGTTAGGCGATCATTGAAAGAGGGAGAGAGAAAGTGTAGATACTCTGCTGCAGTACTGTAGCGCAGTGATCATCATAGGGATAATTCTCTCTCTCTCTCTCTCTCTCTCTCTCTCTCTCTCTCTCTCTCTGCAGTACTGTAGTAAACTGTATAGGGAAAATCTCTCTCTCTCTCTCTCTCTCTCTCTCTCTCTCTCTCTCTCTCTCTCTCTCTGCAGTACTGTAGCAATCTGTATAATAGGGAAATCTCTCTCTCTCTCTCTCTCTCTCTCTCTCTCTCTCTCTCTCTCTCTCTCTCTCTCTCTCTCTCTCTCTCTCTCTCTCTCTCTCTCTGGATATTCTTTCAGGTACAACATGAATATACTTTAATACTTGAACAGTTAATACAGAATATAGTATACAATATGGCCCTCAGGCTGTATTTCTGTAATATATTCTCGGCATTCAGTTGCCATAGGTTGTGGTTTTACCTTGGAACAAGTAAAACCATATATATAAAAATAGTATACACTAAGACAATTGATACCTTTAATAACATCCATGGAAATTTTTGTTTTGGGTTTTTATAACTATATTCTGGGAAGATTTCCTTAAGCACACCTTCTACAATTTTGCTTCATAAGCAAAATTTATGAAATATGAAGAATCTCCAAAGATCTAGTAATTGACTCTTGAAGAAATAGATTTTCTCTATTAAAAGATAAGGGAGTACTTGTGCAGAATAATGTCAGTTTTTTATTATTAAAGGATAAGGGAATACGTATGTAGAAAAATGTCAGTGTAAAGGGTTAAATAATTTCACTGCTTATCAGTTCCTTTGATTTAATGCTGCTTCTTAATTCTAAACTAATGTAATTTGCTTTAATATTTCAAATACTGTATGAATTTAAAAGCAACGCATGTCATGCGACAGCTAGGATATTATCACATAAATTGATTTGAAATGGTAGTACTATATGTACCTGAATTGGTGGTCTTATGGTCACTAAGATTGCTGGGAGGAGATGAAAAAATCACTGTCTTACACTGTCAGTTCTTAAGGGAAAGTCTTGATTCAGAAGAAAACTGTCATTTTAAGTCTATGGTAATATTACACAGTTTATAACTCTGCTTGTTGGCTCTTTAAGTGTTTGTCAAACACACTTTTTCATTTTACCTTGGGGTCTTTAGCCCCAAAACCACTACAAGAAATAGGATTACTATAGGATGACATTTCCTAGCACAGTATACAATAAATAGAGAAATCCCTTTTGATGACGTACTCAGTCACCCTTTCAATATACAATTTTTTTTCTTCATCATGTTATCACAGCCTGTTATTAATGACACTGGCTCTTGTCTGCTACCGAATAGGCACCGTGCTGGAGTTACGTAATGACAACAGCTCAGTTCACAATGCTCTGATCCCGTGCTCTGGTCCACTATGCTACGTTTGTGAGTAGCACCTGGCATTCTTCCACCACCCACCTGTCTCGCGTTATTATGCCATTTGCACTCTTTCAGTATGTGGCGGTACAAAATTTGATTTCAAGAAACGAATATTCATTAATTGGAGTAGTAATGTGCTCTACATTAGTGCTGTGTAGGTCAGGGTTTACCTATCCAATGGAAGCTTGTGAAAAAGTAGTTACTGAAGTAGGGACTGTAGTGCGTGCTGTCTTTTCTTAAATAGATTGGAAAAATAAATTACTTTTATTCATGAAATTTAATCATAGTCAAACTTAGGTAGATAATGTATTGGTTAGAAGCTGATTAGAGTTCCCCTGTTCAGTACAGTATATGGAATTACCTTTCATCTATTTAGGAACTTTCAAACTAAGGGATTACATCCAATGAAAGTAGGAAGGTCTTGGCTTGAAGTCAGACTTTTCATGCAACATTAAATGTGCTGAATTCCTTCAAAAGCATATAGTGTAGAATCTAGTGGGCAGTGGGGACTAGTCTAGCCCAGTTGTCATAGTTATGGGTGAAGATGTGAGAGTACTTAAAGTTATGTATACTTGTCTTTCAACTGTTATTTTAAATTTGAGGCATGGAATCTAGCCCTTGACATAGATTTAATAATTAATAGTTAAGTGTATTATGTAGTATATGAAGTATAATGATTCTTAGACTTGAGTAATTATTGTATTGTAGTTGAATATACTTGCAGTTTCCAAGATTTATGAACAAGCTGTATGAAAGAACTTCACTGAAGAGAAAGCATTTTGCCTTCTTTAATATTGTAGTTTTACTTCTTGAAATCAAATACAGTACGAAATGAACCAAGATTACTGATATCAAAAACAATTGTGAGATTCAGATTTTTAAGAAATTCTTCTGGAGTGCCATTAATTATTCACTGTTTTGCTCTCCCATCTGATGATATTGGTAGTCATTGGTTTAATTGTCAAGAAACATCCAAAATGCAAAGTTCAGTATTATCCCTCTGGTGAAGGTAGCTTCCCAAGTCGGCTCAGACTTGTTTCAAGTTCCAAATGGTGGGTGGAGGTGGTCAGAATTGGTGCTAGCGGTTAGAGTTTGGTGCTAGTGGATGTGGTTTCTAGGGTCTTGGAGAGGTACAGAAGCCACCTCGTGTCCACAGTCACGGTGGTTTTCTCTTGTGGTAAAGCTTTTAACAACTTGCAAATTATGGTAACTCTTTTTGAAGTTAACTACAACTAACCAAGCCTTTTTGGTTGTGGATGCGAGGGACTTTGGGCTCTGGTAAGAAGAAGAGATGAAGTGTTGCTTTGTCTTGAAGGTGCTCTGTGAACGAAATGTGGTTTTATTTTATTTTATTGACGAATGTAGCTATGCTTT
The DNA here is from genome assembly GCF_040412425.1 of Macrobrachium rosenbergii. Classification (NCBI taxonomy): domain Eukaryota; kingdom Metazoa; phylum Arthropoda; class Malacostraca; order Decapoda; family Palaemonidae; genus Macrobrachium; species Macrobrachium rosenbergii. The sequence continues at coordinate 28,368,359 of NC_089782.1, forward strand.
ACACCTTTTCACAAAGTTCCAGTTGTTTTATTTTTTCTTGCATTTAACCCTTTTGAAATCTTGCTTTTCAAAGCACATGTGGTGGCCAGTTGGAGGTACAATGCTCTGATTATGATATATAAAGCTCAGTGTTGACACTTTTTATTTTTAATTTCTTTTCTCTACGTCTTTGACTTGGAATTCATATAATTTAAGCACGAGCATTATTAGGCTAAACTTGTTTTAGCATTTGATTTTAACTTGAGCCTTCATAATAAAAGTTTAATTGTATTTGACTTAATTGAAAACATTCTAATTGGATTTAAGATTTTGAATGCTAATTTTATTTAAGTTTATACAATACATATGCTGTAAAACATGTAATAGATTTACAGCCCTGAAAGCATACCAGCTGGAATGCAGTATACTGTATGCACTCAACTAGTTATGCGTACAGCCATAAAGGGCGTATGTTTGTTAGTGAGAGCTAAGGCTCAGTGTTCATGTTGATTACTGGATTGTAACCTTAGATTACAATATGTTTAGGTCCAGCCAAAAAAAGATGAAATTAATAAGAAAATTAAATTGATCAATATTGTGTTGTTATCTAAAGTAAAATCGGATTTTCAGTATATTTCGATGAAGCTTCCAGGAAGCATTTTATTTATATAGGCATCTCATTGATCACAAGGTGTAAAAGTTCATTCTACAGGTGGAGTCTTCTGAAATTATGAATTGTTTTTCAATATGATGTACGCATGTATCAAGAGGTAACAAAACGCTATCCATCCACAAGTATTTCTTTTCATTCTTCCTTGTAAGCTGCCAGATTTTAAGAGTAAGGAAATTAGTCAGATGAAAAAGCAGTCATTTTCATTCTTAAACATAATTCCTTTGTAAATATTAGTGCACCCTCACTTACAGAATACTAATTAATTGTATTTTCTTCACTTTCATTCCATTCTGTGAAGAAATTTGTAAATATATTTGAAACTTCAAAATGTGTTTTACAGTGGATTGATGAATTTACAGCATATACCACGTACTAAACAGTTTGCGCCTCTGTTTGAGACCTATTTCTTGTAGGCAAAAACAGATAATTTTCCCAATATTTCTTGCTATACCTTTTTGAAACTTTGCTATAAACACTTCTTTTCATGGAAGTTCATTAGCACTTGCATTTTGGGGCGTCTTGAGGAACTCTAATTGTTTTTGCTTTATGTAAAATACAAGTAATTACACAATTTGTTTCTGGACTGTATGATATGCAGATGGAGTAAAAGAAAAATTACTTGTTACTTAACAAGAACCCAAAGCCAAATTTAAATCCCGTTTTATTTCCAGTACATTCCGTGAATGGCATGATTTGAAATTGCAGCCTTTGCCTTAAGGAGAAAGAGCAATATCAATCATTAGGCAATAAAAAAAATCCAGGGATAAAAGGGAGATGCACCTATAAAAGTTAGAGACAGCTGAATCACTCAAAAAGTACATCACAGTAGTTCAGATCTAAACATATGTTCCAGATAAATGCGCTCTTACAAGGAGAACTGTAAGAGTACATAGAATGTAGAAGAAAATTAGTATTCTTGCTGTAGGCTTAATGAAGGACCAAGAAATTTGTTGAAGATAGGGTATAATGTCTAATTAGGTATTTGTTTATTTGATTTACACACAATGGGATTTATAATGTTGCTGTAATGAATATTTACGAGTACTATCTGCACCCTTAAATAATTTATCTATACTCTTAAATACATTTTAGGAAGATTAAGCTATTCTGATCCAAGATGTCTGGAATTTTCTTTATTTTTTATGATTTATTTACAATTTTTATTAAGAGTTATCTCTGTATGATTTAAGTTTAACCAAACAAAGTAAAATACCCAACAGTTTGATCCATTTATGTTTGTAATGCTATAGTACAGTACATTTGAATTGACATACATTATAGAGTTGTAATTTGTCAAATTATGAGCTATTATATTTGTTTCACCAAATTAGTGATGATCAAAAGGCAAGTCAAGTTTTGCATTGGTTTATCTCCTCTGGCCAACACAATATGGTTTGCAAAGAGTTTATGAATTGTTATTTTTTTTGTAAGTCAGTGACTGGGTAAAAAGTATAATAATTTCTCCTTTTGTGTCACTTATTCTCTGTTCCTGTCTAACGTGAACTGACCCTATCCCTGTTTGTTTCCCTCGGCACACAGAAATGAGGGGTAAGTCATAGACGGTGCATAAGTCGCCAAGTCATAATAGAAATACATTTGTACAGTGGCTGACGCGCATTTAGCCGTGGAGAGCTTTGCTGATATGCTTTACAGTCACATTTTTAAGATTTTCTCAGTGTCTTTTTAAGTGTCGTTCATTGTTCTTAAAAATTCAGTTTCAATCCTAAACTTTGAACGTTTTACTCTTTTTAACTATGCTCTATACGCTGCATCTACGTAGCTTATTTTTTTTTTTTTTTTTAGTAAATGTGTGTGTGATCATTCATCCAGCCTCCTCTTGAGCTTGTCTAAATTAATGGACTCCATTCTTTTAAATGTGACTTGAAATGTTTTGTTGTCGCGCTGCATCCAAAACGCTTCGGTTCTCTCAGGTTGAAATTTTAGGTTTTAAGTGTTTGGGAAAGTGTCAAATAGTGTTGCTTAGATAAAACACCACCACTGTTTTTGTGATCGTATAGTTTTTCATACTTTTGCATCCAAATTCTAAATAGAAAGGAGAGTAGAAAATATTTTTTTGATTCTTGATGATGTTTTTACTGTTAACATTTCATAGTTTTAAGGCCATAAGTTGTAGCTGGAATTTGCATGCTTAGTATTAAAGAATAAAAAAAAAATTGTAGTACTGTACTCTAATACATTAATAAGAAATACAATACAACTGTACTTGATACCGTACAGCAGATCTAAAACAAAGTAATTACGTGAACTTTAAAGATTGTTATCAGGTTCATAATTGACAGTTATTTTTCTAAGCATATCACTTAATAGCTCTTTATCACCTTCCCATGGTGATAGAATAAATAATGACTATTTTGGTTGTAAAGCTGATCATTTGCAATTTTTAAAACCTCCTGAACATGTGTTAAGTAAAGAATGTGTTTAAGTAATTACTGTACTTGAATATATCACTAAACTCTTTTGACAAAAGCATTTGCATCAAAGCCAAGTATAACATTTCAGGATCTTTGATTTAATCTGTTGATTAATTTGCATGAATGAAAATTACTTGTAACTAAGAATGGCAAGATTAACCTCTTGACTCAATAAAATTGAGATTGTAAAATCATGTACCATATTTATCTAAAGCATTTTAATTACCAGTACCTCTTTTTTAACTAATGTTAATTGATAAATAACATGGTTGAGGCTAAGTATTCAGCTAGTAATTACAGGATAACATAACTTCGAAGTTCTGGTCTAGAAAAATCTGTAAATATTTGGATGTTCTGAATAACTGAATTCATATATATGGTAAAGATGAAACATGAGACAAAGTAAATGGTCAGAGCTACAACTCAATTTCACTCGTAGATGGAAAGCTATGAACTGAATGTTTCCACGGCCCATAACAATTGATAGTTTTTTCGTAGGCAAATTGACTTGTCATTACACTGCATCTTCTGTTTATGTATATTTTTACTTGGACAGATCTGGCATTAAGTTTTCATGAAGAGAGTTTTGAAGTCTGGGTCCTTTTGTACTCAGTAAATGTATTTTATTAAACTGTACTGTCACAAGAAATTAAATTGTAAAGTGTTTGTTTTGTGGAAGGCAAATTCTTCAAGCTATAGTTGCAGCTGTTTGTGTGTATGTGCATAACTAATTTGTCCCTTTTTTTATTGTTTTTTTTTTATAATGCTGAACTTGTGTGGTATGGCAATTTTGTTGGTTGATTATTGAAATATGTTTTGGCTATTACTGGTGAAAGAGTGGATGAATGATGTGTTTTACAAGGGTGTACAACGATAAATGTATCCATTTTATGCAGGAAGCTTTTGGAATGTGGAGCATTAGCTAGGGTTATCTTTTAAATTGTTGTGGCATATATGTGTTCAATTTTTGTACATTTGGATACTAATACCAATTGCCTTGTTTAGAAGATGTCAGTTAAATAAGAAGCAAGGTATTTTCTCGTTTGTCATTATATTTTAGTAACAGGGTTAAGGCATTAAAGGTTAAGTATTTTCCCTGTGTAATTTCTGTGTCAGTTTAAGATGTAGAGATTTATTTACCTGAAGAAAAAAAATATGCATTCAGTGTTACGTGTTTCGTATGAATGAGGATCAAGTCACTTTCCAGGCATATGGTTTTTATTAGTTGTGATTGTGCAGACAGTATCACATAGAATAACTACATCTGTTTCTGCTATCAAGTAAATTAAATGCTTTCATTTTTCTGGCCTTAGAGTAAACAGATATTACAAAAGTGAAATGTGTTCTTGCATGGGAAATTAATAAAAGAAATAAGAAAGTTTGACAGGTGTATTTTTTTTAAGGTAGTCAAGGTCGTGTCCTCTGGAAGGGAAATACACACCTCAGTATTGTGTGCAAGTCTTTTATTTAACTGATAATTTTCATTACATAGTCAGTATTTTCACTTTCAAAGGTTTACATGGTATTTTGCTCTATAATTTTAGACCATACATACTATGATGTGCTCATTAACGTCCTAATTACAGCATGTCCTGAGGGGAAATGGGGAATGGGCTGTGTCCACGACTGTCCCTGTTTACATGAAGGGAAATGTGACCCCCTTTACGGCAATTGTTCGTGCCACGCTGGATGGATCGGTCCGTATTGTGAAGAGAAGTGTCAAGAGGGGTATTACGGAGTGGTAAGGATTCCTAGTTTCAATTTGCGTATCTCTTGAATTTCTGTGTTTTGTGCTTGTAGGTATCACTAACCTTAAATTGTGAGCATTTTCTTTTCTCTGCAGGTACTAAGAAATAAATTTTGGCCATTGCAAAGGGAACATTAATGTTTAGAATCAAGTTTGTCAATATTAAGTATTTGTGCAATGGCAAATACTTTAATTTTTAAATAAAATTTTAATCTTCATTTTGTATAACTGATAGTAATTTCATGTTTATGGAAAACATATTACTGTATTTTCATTTACATTTTTCATGGAAGTGTGAATTCTTTAAATATATTATTGGATTTTTTCAGTACAGTATTCTTCAGGAATTTTGATATTTTAATTGTGTAATATAGTTTTTATAGAAAATCCCCTTTCAAATTATTTAAAATTTGATAAAATCATTTTGACAAAGGTGTACTATTTTAAAAAATTATTTGAGTGATGTTACTTCACGATTAACATCATTCTTTGTGCAGAAATTATTGTAATATTTCTTTGATTAAATCAGGACTGCAAGGACAGGTGCCGATGTCAGAACAGTGGAACATGTGACCATGTGTCAGGGGCTTGCCGTTGTCCACCTGGCTGGACTGGACCCCTGTGTGAAAAGTCTTGCCCTGAGGGAACTCATGGTACTGCTTGTAGTAATAAGTGCCAGTGTCAGAATGGTGGGCACTGTGATCCTGTCACTGGGAAATGCCAGTGCCCCTCAGGCTGGACGGTAAGTTCATAGTACAGTACTTTTATTATGTCCTTAAGGATGTGCTAATATTCAACTGTAAAGTCCCTCATTTTTCTCAAGATGATTGAGTTGACCCTTGATGCTTGCTTTGATTGTGGTCTTTCATTTAAAAGTATTATTATTATTGTGAATTATTTATAAGAACTCTACAGATTTTGAAATATAGGAATGTCTTTTATCATTTAGATCTTAATTGATTTTGAGTCACAATGTTTGTTTCTTTTCGTACTAATACCTGTGCATTTTATGTCCATAGGGAGATGTGTGTGCAAACCCCTGTCCACAGTCTACATGGGGTCATAATTGTTCAGAGCTTTGTGATTGTTACAATTCTGCTACCTGTGACCACATTACAGGGCGTTGCAAGTGTCCTTCAGGGTACATTGGTAACAAGGTAATATCATTTAATTGTGGTAATATTTTTGTGATGTTTATTATATTTGTAAGAAAATTAATGTGTCTTCTTTTTGTGAAGAATTAAAACTTTTAATGTATTAGTTTTCTTTATTTTATTAACCTTTTGAATTATTTATTTTCAGTGTCAAGAAGAATGTCCATTAGGTACGTATGGTGTAAACTGCACTGAAACTTGCAACTGCCGTAATGGAGCTACGTGTTCGCACATCAGTGGCCGGTGTTTCTGCAAAGAGGGATGGCTTGGAACGGACTGTTCAATGCCAGCCTGTCCACCAAATCAGTTTGGTCCTGGCTGTTCTCAAATTTGCTCTTGTGAAAAAGATAACACTGAACGGTAAGTTCTTGTTGGGTTTGGTGGTCTTTAAGTGGTAAAAGTGGTAAATTAGAGAGGGCTTTTTCATTTCCATATCATTCAGTTTTTTTTCATAGAACATTTGTCAAGAATTACTCCTTGTTGATATGGTGAATTGCTTGTGCACTGAGGACCCAGAATATGATTTCTAAAATTCTGAGTATATTATTTTTTAAATGTTTACCATAGATGAGTACTATTTGGAAATACTTATTTATTTTGACAGATGTCACCCGTGGACTGGGGAGTGCGAATGCAAGGCAGGTTGGGCCGGAGAAACCTGCACACGGGCTTGTCCGTTCTACAAGTATGGTGAAAAGTGTGCACAAAGCTGTAATTGTAAGAATGGAGCCTTTTGTGATCCCATTGATGGAAGCTGTATCTGTGCACCAGGTTTGTTTGTGTTTGAAGCGAGTGATTTTGACAGCATACTTTTGATTTTTGGTGTTGTTGTATTCATGTTGAGAAAATATTTGTATGCATTATTTTTCATTTCTAACCCCCTCAGGATATACCGGAAAGCAGTGTGATAAACCTTGCCCAAAGAACAAGTATGGCCATGATTGCAAGCTTGATTGCCGCTGCAAGAATTCTGTCGGCTGTTCACACGAGTCTGGAAAATGCATTTGTAAGCCAGGTATGTCACTTTTGTATTCAGTAGACGTTAGATCTTTCACTTGTTAAATGATTAAAGTAAGACCAATCAAGTTATTATTTATCCAGTTCTGCTGATTAAAAGAAATTAGATAGTACAGCAAATCAGGAATATATTAGAATTAGACTGAATTGTAGAGCACATTAGAGAAAGCTAAAGAAGTTATAAATTTATAACTTTGGATAGTCAGCTTAGGTCAGATTGAAAGATAAGCTGTTGTTGTTCAGGTAAATTTTATTATAGTTATAGAATAAATTTAGACCACTGAGTCTACAAAAACAGTTGAAAAAGCCACATAATGCTTTTTTTGTAGCCCAGACGTGAAAACTATAAAAATAGTATTAAGGGAGAGCTATCCCAAGAAAGTGATGAACCTGCCTCTTAAAGGGAAAATGGTTACATAAAACAGGAATGAGGAGAACTCCACAGTTTACTCATTTCTACAGTGATATTGGATGAGTGACCTTTTGGTAGTGTTAGGTCTCCTGAGAACAGGTGTTTTCCCAGGTGCTCAGTGGAACAACAACTGGAATAATGCTTGCAAAAAAGGGGGACGCTACCTAGAACTACAAATTATAAGGAAAAAGAAATGAGTTGGGTCATTGATCAGTTATATTGCCTTAAATTCAGTCCAGTTGAGGAAGGAGACACCAACATCACAAATGACAGCGCTTCAAGCAGTACTGTAGTTTCTAATTTGGGAAGGAGGCTAGCCTTTCCACAATTATCCATTTCATTACAGTAGTTGGAGACCTACCTAGAACGATCCCATTCGCTAATATGTAGATGTTATGGTAACATCCGTTGAACATTACCAGATGGTTAAGCTAAAACACATAGGTGAATGAGGGGCATTGCACAGACGTGCTGTTGATGCACTCGAACGTGGGTTGTCACCTTACTAGATGCCCACAGAAGTGCTATCAATGCTCTTTGCTGAGTGATCGGACAGGAATCGGTGCTTCAATGAGGTATGGCCAAATGCCACACCATGTATAATTTACAAGCACACACAGATGTGTCATTGCACGTACGTTTACAGTATAGCTGTGTCACACTGCACATATGTATATTTCTCCTTGAAGAACATAGTTCAACCGGCTTTTGGAAACTGTATTGACATCGTTACCAACACAGATGAGATTCGTTGCACATACGTATAACCCTTGCAAAAAGACACAGATGTCAATGCATGTACGTGTATGTGTTACACCGACAGGCGTTGAACACGGCGACCTGGCACTGTTCCCAAAAGAACTGCTGGGGAAGAGAAGACACATGAAGTCTGCACAGCCCCCCTCACAGAAGACGAAGGCGGCTCTGCTTCCACTGCAAATCCAGTGACAGAAACCCTGGCACTGTTCCCATACGAGAACATGTAGGGGGTGAAGTACCTCTTGCAGCTACGACACACAGCTACGTAGAACTCACTCCTGAAAGGAGGAGCAACATGGTACTGTATTCCTTCGAAGCAAGAAACGGACATGTCATGTTGCACAGATGTGTTAAGCCAAGCGCAGCTGTGCATCCTTCCTGGCTGAAGAAGACGACCTGGGAAAGGGTTGTACTAACAGGAGACGCAAGCGATGAAGGAGAAGGCATGACTTCTGCCACAAACAGGAGACGCAAGCGATGAAGGAGAAGGCATGACTTCTGCCACAAATCCATCGACAAAAGGCACCCAGGAGCTGTTTCCAAGGAAGATATCCGACCGTGAAAGGAACTTCCTGGACACGATAAGAGACATGAAGGGATGAAATCTTGTCTATTCCAAGAAAAGGCAAAGTAGTGAGAAACTCGAAAGGATCTAACAGCTGGAACAGCATACGATGACAAAGACTGTGTGGGGGTTTCCTCATCATCACAGGAATGAAGAGAGGGGAAGGGAGCAAGTCTTCGACAACCCCCCCCCTCCCCAAGATGGGGCAAGAAACAAGACAGGAACCGTAGACAGGAACTCCCATTGGTCTTGGAGAGCAAGTCGGGACCAAACACATTGTCAGAGTTCTTGCAACATCAACCTCCGTACAACTGAATACGAAACCCTTGCCTGGAAACATGAAAAACCTGCCTTGCTTCAAGCCTCTCAGTGTAAATGACATCTGAAGACCAGTACATTACAACATTCCATACGTAAAGACCTCGAGTTTGTATGTTAAGAAAAATACAAATTACTTTGAAAATTTGTCATTTTGATATCCTTGTGCGATTCACCTAAGGATCTGATAAATAGGAACTCAAAATTGGAGAAGAGTAAAGTTAGAGAAATTGGACTGCTAGGTCGGATGATATGTAGGGGAATAGCTGAAACATAAAAATTTAATATTTGGTGCCTGATATTATTGATTTAGTCACATAGTATTGTATGTTTCATGTAGCAACATACCTCAGTTTCATTGTTAACTTTAGCATACTCCAAATGTCATTTGAACTAATTGATAATTTGGGTCCTTACCAAGGCCTGTTAGTAGGTAATCTCCAACCAGTGGTTCATGTGACATTAATTTTGTACTATAAAATGTAGTTTGTGATTAACTTAACAGAATTAAATTGAAAATGTATAGTATCTTTTAATTTGATTTTGGGACAGGATGGGAAGGTCAGCAGTGCCTACGGACTTGCCCCATTGGCCGATACGGTGGCAACTGCACTCAGGAATGTGACTGTCAGAATTATGGATCTTGTGATCCTGTATCGGGCAAATGCACCTGCGGTCCTGGTCATGTGGGGGAAAAGTGCGAGAGAACGTGCGACCAAGGTGTTCATGGGATGGGATGTAACAACTTCTGTGCCTGTGTAGGACCTAATGTTGAAGGTTGCGATCCAGTATCAGGGAAGTGTATATGCAAACCAGGCTTTAGAGGTGAGTGGATTTGGTTTTGATATGTGTATGTTTTAGATTAAGATAGACTACAGTACAATAATTCCATGAATAGTTAATATCTAGCAAGTAAGTTTAATTTTAGGATGACATATTAACAGTGGTCAGTGGAAGTATAAAAGGTTTTATTGTCTGTCTCCCCATTTAAACACAGGTGTCAGTTGTGAATCTAAATGCCCACGTGGATTTTATGGCGATTCATGCATGAAGAAATGCGATTGTAAAAATGAAGGATCTTGTCAACCCCGCACTGGCAAATGTATATGTGAACGTGGATGGCATGGAGCAGATTGCAATACACCGTGTCAGGATGGTAAATATGGAGTTAATTGTAACCAAGAGTGTCCACCTTGTGTACATGGTAAGTAAATCATCTTCTGAGAATTGTTTTTACTTGAAGCATTTGTTTTAAAGTCTGCCATAGATTACTATATAAGAGTTGATTGTTGAAGTTGTTTGGGATTTGCTGTAAGAAAATTGTGGATGTTTTTCTTTCGCTTTGATATTTGTGATTGGACTTTTTTTTTTTTTTTTTTTTTAGGTAATGGGACATGTCACCCACAATTGGGCTCTTGTATCTGTTCTGCTGGGTGGCGAGGCGAGCGTTGTGACCGTACATGTGAACCGGGCTTCTGGGGTTTCAACTGCGCCAATGAATGTAAATGCAAAAATGGGGCAGAGTGCCATCCAGAGACAGGTAAACTTCTTTATGATGAAAATTATAAATCTATCATTTAAGATAGAGCACTGTATATATATCCTAATGCATTGATGTTAACATTTGTATTGTATATTCCTGAAAAACAAAAAACTTGAATAGTAGCAGTTTGAGAGTGCTGCTGTATGATAGAATGTTAGTTGTGAATAATCAGATGTGGCATTATTTCAGAATACTACTGAGATTAATGAAACATGGAAAAGTGTAGAATAGGTTTAGAAAAAGTTTATAAAAGAAGCAAGAACAATTAATATCATTTGTGAAATGAATGAAGACTGTTATACCTTTAATAATCATTCACTAGTATCTGCTCGTGCAATTATGCTGTTAGTTATTGCAGTATTTTTCTATATTTAAATTTTGTCCTTATTTTTGTAGGAGAGTGCTTGTGCTTGCCAGGGTGGAGAGGGGGAGACTGCTCTCAGCCTTGTCCGCCAGGGAACTTCGGTTACAACTGCCTCCAGACATGTCACTGTCGTAACCATGTTTCCTGCCGAGGAAATGATGGATTTTGTGAATGTCTACCCGGATGGATGGGTCCCGGCTGTACACAAAGTAAGTACAACGAAAACTTCATTGGACATCTGTAGAGTGGTGATGATTTTATTATTTAAAACTGTTACTTGTATGACATATCTCATGGGGTTTTGAATATTGATTTCATTGGATGTAAATAACAAAACATAACTTTCTTTTTTTTTTCTTTTAGCATGCCCTGAGGGATATTTTGGTCGTCAGTGCCTGAATGTGTGTAACTGCAGTACAGACAACTTTGTTTGTCATCCAGTGGAAGGTTGCAAATGTCGATATGGATTTGAAGGTACAGTATATGTTTGTTTACAAATTATTGTTCATCATAACCTTATATTTCTCAAGAGAAGGCAAAGATTACATAGGCAGGTTAAAGGAAAAAAACTAAATTAAGGTTGGTTTAATCATTGGCATTTTAATCTTTTATTATATCAGGTCACTGATAATCTGAACATGAATACAGTACTGTAAATATATATGTGCTAGTCTGCTAATTTGTAGGAATGGGATTTTTTATCTTACTCATGGTTATTAAAAAGGTTACCAAATAAGCATGGGAATCCTCATTTATAATAAGTTCTAGGATTGAAATAAAGGCTCTAAGAATAATCATTCAGTACTGAGAGTTATTGAGATCTTCAAAGGAAATTTATTGTCAAAGGAGGTGTTCATTATTGCAACATTTGTAATTAACTAATGCAGATTTTAAGCATTGAATATTCATAATATATTCTGTATGGTGGCTAATTAAATCTACCCCTGTGGGTAGTATATAGGACTGCCATACCCACTAGCCGGGAGTTTCATGCCCCTCAAAATTAAGTCATAATGTATTACTGTCTTATATCTGCATGCAGAAAAAAAGATGAAAACGATAAAAAGGCCTTAAATAAATTATTTAAGAACTATAAAATTTAGCTTATCCATTTTTTAGTCCACAAAATGTATAATCTTTGCATAAATACAGTATAAACAAAAATTGATTTACTGTCTTTTTACTTTTATTGAATTGCTTTTTTTCTATGTTTACAATATATATGCAGAGTTAATATTGCACAGTAGTTGTGAGAGAGAGATGATGTCATTTTTCTTCCAAAATAACTTTCTTTGCACATACCTTATATTAAGAAGCTAGTATTTCTTCCCAAGGATACTGTTTGAGATAGGTGCCATCAGTTAGTTTTGATATTTAATTTAAATGTCTTAAATACTGACATTATATGGATAAAGCATGTAAATTGTTTTGAATACACAGGAAGATTTACCGTCACTGCAGGTCGACACAAACGAGCAAGTACGGTTGTGTTTGGATGGGTTTCAAGTATTTTCTAACACGGTTTTGATAAAAATTGAAAACTAATTGCAAATTGCTCCATTTCTTTTTGCCTTTTTATTTGGTTTGTAGTTCAGAAACGTACTTGGGTCTTCAAAAGTTTCTGGATTATTCTAATAGAATAACTAGCTGTATAAACACGCTGCTATGGGTTTCCTAGTTGCACATGAATTTTAATTTTTTTAATATAGCATTGTTTTAAATTCAATGTCTTTGGTGTAAAGATGACCAATTCATGTATAACTAAAGTAATTTGGTTTAAGAGAATTTTGTCATATCTTCATTGTAATTGTTAGTTTTTACTGAAAATACTCAGTAAGCATGTCACTGTATATGCAACAACTAATTATTTTGATTGCATCTTAATGCTCAGACCATTAGTATTGCAAGAAGAATTATCAAGCATAAACATAAAGTAGATTTTACAAGTTATATTCAGCAGTTTTTTATATTTTCCAGAGACTTTGTTAAAGACCCTATACAGTATTTTGGAGTGTTTTTGTAATGTAACAGACCAAGGTTTCTAATATGTGTATGCTTTGTAACGAAATTAGGTTGACAGGACTGGGCTCATGTGTGATATTTTGGGAATTCATGTTAGAAAAATGTCTGAGCATTTTTTTTAGTAGTTTTATGTTTGCTAATTAAAGGAATACTTGTTATATATTGGATATCTGTACTATTGTATGCTATATTTTTTCCTTGAGCAGAGAATTTGTCTTGATAAATAACCTTAAATCTGAACATGGTGATTATTTGTTCTCATAAATTGGCCCATTTGATGAACCTCACATATTTCAAGTTTTGTGTTCTTGTCAAGGAATATTTCATAGACATTGAAAAGCAGTGAAGATTAACACACATTCAACTTCATTGGGCAGTGTTTGTATCATACTAAAGCTTTCTGTCAAGATATCCCTTACTGTACTTAGTGTGAAAGTTTGAGTGTTCTAGCATTTTGAAATGTGAAATTCCTTTTTACCGATCAGTTTGCATCATAGCAGTGATGATAATGAATGTGCTAAAAACAGTGAAGAGTTGAATATTTCATTTGTTTGATAAAAAAGACCTGTTGCAGCATATGTCCCTATTATTAAACTACATAACAGATATATAAAACACTGTGTCAAATGATTTACGCAGTTTAGATGTTGTTAATGACATAGCTTATGATTTACTTTTGATTGCCTGCATTCCCATAACTACAGTATATTTTTTTTAACCTCCTCTTAGATTTATTTTCTGATCGAAATTTAGGTAAATTTTAAAAGCCTAAAACATTTTATTCTTAGCTCTTGCTGAGTTGCCCTGAAAGGTGTTTTATTACAAAAGGAATCAGGTTAATTAGATTGTGTGGAAAATAACTTACAAACTATTATTTGATACAAAAAATTTTTTTATAATTCTGATAAAGTTACCTTAAGGGATTTTTGTCCTGTATGCCATTCATTGTCATTTGAAATGTGGGCATTCACAAAGTATGTTATGTTGTCTGATCAGTTTATCTGTATCATCATCCCACAAACATGGAACTTATTGATATCAGGAATTCCTTTCTTACAAACACCGTAAGGAATACTCAAATTTTTCCCAAGCCAAAGGTATATTTTTTAAGCTTTTAGCTGTTGTGTAAAACTACAGATTTTTATAGCACTCCATGATTACAAGCCAAGTTCAGCACCTTACATTTTTTCATATTTAGATAATAGAATTGTAGCTTAATATTTCTTGTGACTAGTCCACTAAACAATGCAGTTTGAATTTTATTACCACAGGGGCCCCAGTGCATGGCTTTTAGCCTAAACCCTCAAGTTGTCTGTACAGTACTAATTATGTTTCTTGATGCTCAAAGGAAACAATAGTGCATTTATATACTTATAAACAGTGTTAAGGGTATGTATGAAAAAAAAACTGGATTTACAAGTACTGTATTTTAATATATTTAATCATTTATAACTAACTAACCTTTTATTACAGGGGACATGTGCGACATACCTATAACAAGTCCGATCATTGATAAGGAGCCGGTCATTCCAGCGTCGAACAATTCAAACAATGCTGGCCTTATTGTTGGCGTTGTTTCCATCATTCTCATCATAATTGTCATTGCTGTCATCATATATTACAGGTATTGTTATACTCACTGACACTTTGGTTATAAAATCTTTAAAGTATTTGGGATAATATGAAAAGGCCCTATCTTGCTCAATGAAAATATGTTAGTAGCTGCTATGCTTCATGTATACTGGAGTGGTTGCTTAACATTTTGTTGTAGTCTTGTGAAAGTTAATTCTCTTAAAATGGCAAGTTTATTGAACTTATTCATGATCTTGTTGGTAACATATTTGTTGTAGTGTTGTTAGTGAAAGACATCTGCCATTACAGTGTTATGATTTTTTAAGACATATATATTTACTTTAATTACTAAAGTTAAGGTGTCAAAAACCTTACCATCTCTATTAAGTCAGGAAGACAAGTAAAGTTTTATTACTTCAGTGATTAAAATATAAAGTTACATTACTGTAGTGACGAGAATTTAAACCTTCTTGAATCTCTGTGATCTCAGGAAATTAATACAGACCAACATTTCAGACGAAGATTGAAACGACTCAAGAGAGAGCTTGCTGTAGTTCAGTACACCGCAAACCCTTCTGCAACAGGTATGTGGAAATGCATTGCATGTCCTATTATTTTACTCGATACTTTTTATTACCCTAGTGATTTATCCCAAATACAAACTGTACCGTATTTTAATGTTGTGGTGAGTCCTTGTCAGAGTTTTCTAAGTGTGTCCAAACCTTTTTTAAACTTTTGTGATTACACTAAAGATTTCACCTGGAATGATGTGTTGGAATTTTTGTTCCAAAGAGTGTTAGTGTTTTGGATGAATTGTTGTCTAGTTTTAGCAGAAAATAGCAGTAGTTTTCAAATGACAATCAAGTTTGATAAAAGAGTCAGACTAATGAAAATACATAATCTTTTTTTCCTCTTTTCCTTATTTTGATTTGTATTTTTTGTGTGCTAGTTTGAGATTTCCTTTAAATGCAGTAGCATTAATGTGCCAGGTATTATGCAGTCATAGTACGGTATAGTGTTACATACTGTAATTCCAATTAAGGTAATTAAGAGACTTGAAGGAGAAGCCATTAAATACCAGTTGTGATTCATAATACCAGTGATTAAGATTATGAAGCTAACAGCAATTGAGATGGAGGTTTCCATGCCACCTAAAAATATTTTAATTTGTATGTTTGTGGGTGGATTTGTAACTTTTCCACTCCATTATTCTTGTTGATGTAGTAGTTAGACCCTTTTTGTAATTATTTATATATTATTTGTACAGATTTTAATCATTAATACTTTTGAATTTTGTTCTTCCTACTAACTAGCTGTATAATATGTGTATGTATATTAGCCTAATTATTGTTTTTTTGGAAACATTGAGAAATTTTACTTTCTTTGCTTTTAGGCCTCTATGTTTATTCTTTACAGTGATTGATTTCTAATCATTAATGCTTTTTAATTATGTTCTTCCCACTATGTTTATTGTATATACACTAGTCTGTTCTTGTTTTGTAAATATAGAGAAGTATTTCTTTCTTTGTTTTGTAGGTGTAAATAAAAGGAAAATTATTTGAATAAATAATACCTATGTACTTTTAAATCAAAGCTTTTGAAAGTACTGTACTTGCAATGTGGATCATTTTGATGATGGGACGAGAGAACACAGAAACTAGATGCTTTACAGAAGTTTGTCATTCTCTTTTCCCTTACCTTGGATCTCTCTCTCTCTCTCTCTCTCTCTCTCTCTCTCTCTCTCTCTCTCTCTCTCTCTCTCTCTCTCTCTCTCTCTCTCTCTCTCTCTCTCTCTCTCTCTGAAGGGTTCTCATTGGATGAACTGTCAGTCTTTGAGGCACTGGTTTCCATATAATTCTCTCTCTCTCTCTCTCTCTCTCTCTCTCTCTCTCTCTCTCTCTCTCTCTCTCTCTCTCTCTCTCTCTCTCTCTCTCTCTCTCTCTCTCTCTCTGTTTTCCAAGTAGAAGCAGAAGCTCTCTGGTATTTAAATTAGTACATGTAATAAGATTTTGACACAATTTATGCATTGCATAAGTTGTATTCAACACTCCCTAATATAGAATGTTATAAGAATCAGGCAGTAGAATTTTCCTTAGTGGTAATGGTTTCATTATTGTGAGAAAAGAGATTAATACAGATTTATTATTTTCTGAAACCATTTGTAAATTTGAATTTGGTAGAATTATTCATGATAAAACTGGGATACATGAACTCCTGATTCCCAAAGACCATGTTATGTACTTCCGCAGAAAGCTTTGGATTCCAAAATCTCATTTTGAAGGAGGATTTTTAAAACTTTTCCTTTCTGACTCTCAGGTTTTCAGTGGGGGGAGAGAACCAAAAATATTATTTAATAGAGAATATAAGAGGTCACTTACCATGCATAAATTGGTGGCATGTGACAAAATAACTTTTATAAAATAGGGTACATATATAGTGAAAGGAGTAAGAACCATCTAGCATAGGAATAAAGCAGTGGGGGTAACTGTCAGTTTTGGTCATTTCACATTATGCCTGAAGGTTGTGGTCATAATCAGTTAAGCTAATAGGCAAGTGTAATACTATATATGAGAACAGACCTTTTCAGATAATTCTGAAGTAGCTAGATAATTTGATTGTTAAATTATCTTTTATTGATAAATAGAAAAGTATAAAGGAGAGAACTAAGCAGAGTAGAAAAGGAAGGGTTGTACAGGCGGTCCCCGGTTTACGACGGGGGTTCCGTTCTTGCACCGCGTCGTAACCCGAAAATCGTCGTAAGCCGGAAAATCGTCAAAAATCATAAGAAAACCTTACTTTTAATGCTCTGGGTGCATTGAAAACGATGTAAACTGCATTATTATTGAGTTTTAAAATAAAAAAACCTTCAAATTATGATTATTCTGCCGTTTTGGGGCCATATTTCTTCCGTCGGATCGGCGTTTGACGCTCGTAACCCCGAACATGCGTCGTAAGCCAGGAAATAATTTCTGATGAATATATTTGAAAAGCGTCCGTAACCTCGAATGTCGTAAGCCGGAACCGTCGTAAACCGGGGACTGCCTGTACTGTGTGGATTTCTAAAGAGACATTTGTAAATAAATATATCAAGATGTAGGGTGCGTGTTCAGCTGTATACCATAACCACATCAGGCACAAAGGTATCTCATTCTGTTATGTTGGTTTTGCATATATTTTGGATTATGACTGGTTGCTTGATACCCCCTATTATTTTGTTGCTCATTGAACCTTCTGCAGTAATTTATGTAGGCCAGTTTGTTTTTTAATTAGCCACCCGAATAATTATGTTTTATTGATATTTTCAAGGCCTCTCTGTATATAGAGCTGCTAGAGACTGAAAAATGTAAAACTTGATTGTCTTTTATATTTGTGGTTTTTATTCCAATGTTGCATTATTGGGCTTAACATTAATATCATTGCCTGAATGAATTAAGGAAACAGATCATCATGCGTAATAAATCATTTTCAAGACGAAGGAAACTAAAGATTGGTGCTTTTATGTTTGAAAGAAATTTTTGTGATTGATGCCGAAACCAAAATACTATTTTTACACTAGAATGAAGTTGCTTAGTTTTGTCTATATTATTATTATTATTATTATTATTCTTAAAGTGGAAATAAATAATATTGACAGGATATGTAAATAAACACTATTGACAGAGTACGAGAAAAATTTATCTGCTATAAATATAATTATAATTTTTATTTTCTTTATGATTTAGGTCTATATTTAGTTATGATTATCTTGCAATAAACTAAACAGCAGTGATTTATCAAATTGAGTACTCTTGAACTGTAGGTGTAATAAAATTAATAATTATTAAAATAATTTATTTTTGTATTGTTACTTGTGTGCTGAGTATTTTATTTTTACTAATCTTATTGTTCAGGCAGTGACACTTTTAAGGTATGTATTGAAGGTGTCCATATTTTCCTAACCGTGAATCCTGTGGTTTAAACGGCTTTTGGGTCGTATTAGCAGAATTCTATTCCCTTTCTCTTTCCCTGCACGCTTACCAAATCTAGAGCGCCCCAAGAATATTGAAACCAAAGAGAACACTAAACTCCGGGCTACTAATAGACTCTCTCAAAAGTCTGGTGAGCTATCATTCTGGTGTTGTGTATTTTATTCATTTACTTCTTGATGTTGAGTGTGGTATTGTGTGTTCATGATGATGTTGCGATGATTGTTTCCCCCCTGTTATAAACTCCCTCTTGTCTGCTTGTAGTAGGAAATTTGTATGCTAAATGCCTATTTTGAAGATTGTATGGCTCCGTATGTTTTGTATTCCATTTTCAGAATATTTCACGTAGTTACAGTATCCAATTTCTTGTCACAACTTATCCCAGCAGTAGAGTACCGTATCTTCTAGCTTGTTCCAATAGGCATTAAAAATCATCCAATGAAAATAAAGCAGGCACATGGTTTTGTCCAGGTTTGCAATAACTGGTATGCTATTTATTATTTTACTAGACTTTGCAGTCTTATCATGACAACTGGTGAGTAAGATTGTATATATGTTTAAGAATATTTTTCCAGGTGTGTACATCATTTTGGGAAGAGTTATAGCTGTGTGGATGTTTGATAAAGGCATGAGTTTCCTGGATGTGTTGTTTTATAAGTGTTGATGTTCTTATTGTAAGTGTGCTACTTGCTTAGTGCACACATCTCCATTTCATCATACATTATTGAGGTGGTGTCATACTTTATGCACAGTCCTTAGTCCATCACATTTTGGGTTTAGGATAAAGGATTACTAGCTCCTGATTCTCTCACTACCAAAGTAATGAAATTTTTGGTGTAAAGTATCTTTGAATTTATTCTTCACTAAAATAGGCTTCATTGTATTAATAATTTACAAATGCTCAAGATTGTGAAAACATGTGGCAACAAATAGCAGCATGTGGGAGCTGTAAGGTTACAGAAAGAAATTTGTCCCTTAGCTGGATAACTGACACTGTGCTTACCTCCCCATAGATCCTGAGTTTCAGGCTGAAATGAGCCTCACTTTTTCATGGTTCTGGCTTTTGACAACAAGCTCAGTAGCCCTAGTCATAGCTAGGATTCTTAGCCAAGTATTCCAACAGGTGGTTATTTTGCTTTGAAGTCACTTTTCCTATTATTCTACTCTTAGTACTTTGAAACTGAGAGCAGTTTTGTTCTATTACTGTATTTTCTTCTGCCTTTTACTAGATACATGTTATTTTGGTGATTCTAAATGCTCATTGGTACTTTGGAACTACACAGCTCAGTTTATGTGCCTGATATTTATATATTGTTTCACAGGTTTCACAGCTTGCATTTTGGACATGCCTACTTACCTGCAAGTGCATTATTCATATTTTTTTTAAATTGCAGGAAAAATGTCATTACATCAATAATGCCAGTTGTATCTTAAAAGGTCACATAATGAAAGGGTATTATTTTTTATTTTTTCTAGAAATAGAAAGTTATTCATTTGAAACAATGTCAGAAAATTTTTACAATTCACCTGCCTTGAAAACCGTTGTTCATTTTAACTTTTAATATTGTTGGAACTTTGCTAATGACTGCATTGTTGTTCTACTATTTAGTTCGTATAGAGCAATTAACATAATGCAGTACTTCATTGATCTTTTAAATGATTAATCCTCCAGGTAGGAAAATTAGGGGTACCCTAAGTTTATGAATGGTTAAATTTCCATGATTTTTCATTTTATTAGTAGAAGGCGTATTTGCTTATTTGTCATTCTTAATGCACTTGAGCTGTGTAGACATTGTTCTCTCTCTCTCTCTCTCTCTCTCTCTCTCTCTCTCTCTCTCTCTCTCTCTCTCTCTCTCTCTCTCTCTCTCTCTCTCGTATACGAGCACACAGATTTTCATGTAAAACAGTTATGTTGAGGTTGTCTAATAATTATTTTAGTCATTCTATCAAAAGTATTATTTTGTGGTTGTGTTGAGGTATTTTAATGTTAGTAATCTTCATGTACCTGGATTCAGGTTGCAAAAAGTGAGTGTTTTGAAATGAGCTGCCATCTTATTCTTAATATTTTTGGGGGCCTGAAAATCTTGATTGTCCTGACAAGGACAGATATAGTTAAGGAGAATAATTCTTGTTAAAACAATAACATGAGACTTTGTCCACTCAACCTTTATCCACGCATAGTCTTATTGATTGGCAGGTCCTTTCATCAACATATTTAATGACTGTGGTGTATAAGATTAGGTGTATATGGTTCAGCACAGGATGTACTATGTGCCATTTGCATATATTTTCCCAGATTACAAATTTGACTTTCGTGAATTACTTTTTTCTCCCACAATGAGTGTAGCTGAAGTATGGTGTTTTGAAATTATACATGGAATATTAGTGCATGCAAGTGTTCATGAAAGGGTCAATGCCCCTAGCAGATTTAGCATAATGAAACTCCCCTGGCTGGAAGGTCTCGCTATGCGTATAAAATACAACAGAATTTGAAAGGATTGCTCGACTGCCCCTGTTCTGAAGTACCTTTAGATGTTGAAAAATAGAACTTCAAATAACTGGTTCATAGATGTTGGTTTCTGGATGAAATGTACGGTAGTTTACACAAATTGTAGTTGAATATTTTTTAGTGAGGTGGTTAGTGTCATCACAGTGGTTTGTGTTAATGTATGATGGATGAAAGGCTGTTCTTGAAGGAACTTGAGAATGCTTTACTATGCTTTACTCACTGGTTGTCATCCAAAATTAAGTTTAATGAACTCTTTAATATTTCACTTTGTTAGGCATCAGTAGATTTTGGTCCTGTGCTAATAAACTCTTTATCACTAGACGAGTTTTGTCATTTTTCTGAATAGTATTCTATCACAAAGAACTCCTTATTTATGCAGTGAAAGTAAAATAGTCTTTTTTATGCACATCCTACTATTACTGTCCTTGCCTGTCAGTCAGTCATCACCTCAATTAATCTTATACAGTATCGATTCTTTAAATTTTTATGTAGTTGTCTTTTTCATAGGAGGAAAAGTCTCAACTCTGTATTAGAATATATTCTGCTCCACTAACATGTGGTCATCTTGGTTTTCTTTAAGGCCAAACTCCCGTAACTCCTGTAGCCAAAAGATGGAGTTCTGTGGCAGGTATTGCATTTTATTCATTTAAATAGTAATCTCTATACCTTAAACGTATTGTTAGCTTTGGATTGGTAAAAGAATTACTCTCCTGGAATGAACTGCATCAGGAATAGTAATTTTGACCTTTTTTTTTTTTTTTGTGTACTTCTGATCTTTCTTTCTAGTTGACTAGAATGTTGACAGGTGTATGTAGTTTAAAAAAAAAGTTTTGTTTATGTATATAAACACCATACATACACAGCTTCATGCTAGTTAAGAGAGCTTTGACATTCGTCAACCCTGGTCGCTCGTCGTTATGAGGCCTGGGAATGATGAGCATGGAATCTTGACTTAATCAATGCCTCTTCATGTGTGTATAGACAGTATATATATGCAAACAGATAAAAAAACATACACACAGTCATTTAAACTGAGATCAGTATTATACTCTTGTATCTTGCTAATAATGTAAGGAAACATTATTTCTCAGATTTGGTAATAGAATGGGTAATAAAAAAAAAAATTAAGTACATAAGTTTATTGTAGAAGGTAGAAAATAGGTTTACTTGATTGCACAGTTTAATGGTCTGCCAAGTGAAAGGTTGTTGAGATTTTGCTTATAAAACCAAAGAGTTTAGAATATTTAATGTATTGACAAATATTTTGTGACAGAACCTTGCTGTAACTTGATTGATGTTCTTCATGTGAAAAATCTGGATGTGCTTTCGATAATTTCAGCTGCATAATGAGGTTCTATAAAAGAAATATTTTGTAAGCAATTGACTCCCCTGAAATTGAGGTGATAATGTTAAATCAGTGGTCTAATTAATATAGTAGTATACTGTACAGTTATATGTGATATGTATTTACTGTAATGGCTAGATTGTCAGACAAAATCTTTCAATGCTTTTTTATTTCCCTTGGTTTTGCAGAAGCCAGTATTTTTACAAGAAATATATTTAAAAGTATCTCAGAAATGTTCACTTTGAATGTATATATTTTTATGATGTACAGTATGCTAAAAATATACCATAATTTATTATTCAAACAAGATGTGAAAATCTCAGTAATCTATTACTTTCAGATGTAGTCTTGGTATTTAGCTGTGACAGCATATTGTTGATATTAACCTTTGTCATTTTATAGTAAGGTTTTAGCTTATCAGCTGCTAAATAATTAAAGATTTTATTGATGCCATTTGTAATTTAATTATGTTTGATAAGAGACTACTTGAATTACATCTATTTTATTTTGTTCAAAAATATTGATGAATTTTTAGCTTAAGTTATGTAAGCACTGTATTGATCAGCCCAATCTCATACAATGTGGCTTTTATTTCCTGAAGTGCGTGAAGGTGAGTCTTTAGAGGGTTTCCTTATAGAGAGAAAATTGGCAGTTTTAGTGTGGGATAATTATTTGATTCCTATAGTACTCTGCAGACCAGATGGCTGTGCTTTTTAATAATATACTTAGAACTGCCTACAATTAGTTAAGGTGCTGAAATATAGTTTTGCCACTTCAGTTGTCTTAATTTGTTGTCTTGAACTTTAATTTCTTGTGCTTTGTGACCATTTCAGTGACAGTTAAAAGTCATTGTGAAATGTAGATGCACATGTATACACAGTAATGTCTTAGTGAAATGTTTTATGCCCCCTCTTTTTTTTTTTTTTTTAATTAATTGCTCTTATATGCCTGAAAGGGAAGGAAATACTGAATATGTACAGGCTTTGGCGAATATGCCGTTTGTTCAGTGTTGCAAGAAGCAGACTGAAGTTCTTGTTAGCTACTTTTAACATGTTAGTAGACTGGACAAATCAAGAAGAAATCAAATCTGTGCATTCTGTATATTCTTTTTCCTTGTATTCTTACAAAACTGTCTTCTGCGGTTAGTCTCATTCGTTAAGTGCTTGGTGCGTCAGGGCATTTAATGGTGCACTTCTGCTCAGCATATACTGAGGCTATTAAAATTTCCCCCATGCAGTTTGCAAGATGAGTAGTTTGGCTTTTTGCATCTTGCATCAGCATGTATAATTTTGTTTATATTTTGTATTAAAAAGTTGAATGAAATCATGATACATCTATTTATAAGACTGAAAAGTCGAATCATGCACACTGCGAAGGTCATGGCTAGCAACAGTTCATAGAAGTTGCCATCCTTTTTTGTGCTCATGAATCTTTGCTGTATTGGGGTTTTGTAGCTAGTCTAAAGCTTCAGTAGATTGGGAATGTTGTCTGAAGACATGAAATGCAATACAGTATTTGTAAATTTACTGTTACTCTTTCGTAAGAAGTATAACATTTATAAAAGCTTCATAAATGGCTTTTCATGTTTAGAAGACATATAAATTAGTGTATAATTCAGAAGGCTTAGCAATAACATTTTAAAGTAAGATGAGATGTATTAGAGATAATTCATTTTTGTTTTACGACAAACCAGTCACCCATATAAAGCCCACATATATGGTCTTTGAATTTCCAGACACCTTGCAGCCACTTGTTCGAAACTGCTGTCACATATGACAGTATTTTGAGTCTTGTGATGGTGTACATCACTTTTATGCATCTGAACTTCAACTACCAAATAGGATTCCCCAGACTTATTCACTTCAGAGCTTGTTAACCAATATTCTATACTTCTTGATCTTCTTGCACCCTAATTATTATGTGATTTCATTTTATCACCATCATTCCTTCATTTAGGTAACTACTCATTGAATCCTTACTTCATTAGATTGTTTTTATTGCCAGAGCTTTTACTGTGCTAGCTGACTTTGTTTCAAGAACTATTGTAAGTACCATTTGGCACATTTGGAGACATGCAGAGGGCTACCCCTATTCTTGTGACTGTTAAACCGTAAACTGCAGTGAATCTAGTTATTCAGAGACCATGAATGTGAGTTGTATTCGAGTGATGGGTTTGGAATGAAAAAATCAATTTTGTTCTGTAAAAAATTTAATTCTGGTTATATGGTGATGTGATCACAGAGAGAGATCTCTACAGTGCAGTGCTGTATATTTTTGAATTAAAAATGGAGTCAAAAATATGTAATACGAAATTATATGGTTAACATCCTAGAATTATACTGTACTATGTTTTAACTTCAAGAGCTTATATCAATGGAGAGATATATTTTGTACTTGAAGGAATAGGTTTGAGTATTACATCTTGCTATCTTATTATGACAGTTCTGTTTTGGTACATATACAATATGGTAGTTTTTTTACATCGTATAACACCTTTTAAAGATTTTAATATAGTATATACTGTATAATTAGTTTACCAGATTCTTTAAATTTATTGTGTCAGATGTGTAGTTAACTTTCATCATTATAAGTACAACTTTTCACAAAATTTTACCTGTAGCTGGCCTAGCTTAAATTCCTAATTTAAGAATATTATATTAGATAAAGAGAGTAGTGTGTTTTCCTGATATATTGTGTACATCGATACTAAACACTTGCTAAATTTCAAGACTAATGGAGATACCACTATGCGAGGACAAAGTGATCTCACTGTTTCACATAATTAAGTGCTGATACTTGAAGTTGACAGACCATGTACTGTCCTGATTTGTTGAGTGTACCTCACTTTGTTATGTACCAAACAGCGTAGTTAAGATTTTGTGTAGTTCCATTTCTTTTGTTTATATAATTACTTGTTATGATAAATTGGAATTTATCTTTTCAGATCAGCACCATTTCGACAATCCCGTTTATGCTTATCAGTCTGTGAGCAAGTCTCAGCCAAATTTATTGGAAAATGGAAACTTGAATAATGGCGTTACAATAAAAAATAATTTATCCATAAAAGATGACAAAAATCGAGAGTGGGAGAAATTGGGTACTTTCACCTTTGATGATGATGCTAGTAGTCTAGGTAAGTTTTCTGGACCAGTAACGTATAATAGTTAAAAATTAAATTGTTTAACTATACAGTAGATGATTATTTTTTTTCAATACCATATTTTGCTATTATATTTAGAACCTGTTCATTGGCTAGGATACAGTACGGTACTGTACTTTAATGATTATTATGATTTATTTTCTTAAAAATGCCAGTTTTAAAAACTGGTGTTAAACCTTGTATGATTTGTTATACAGTAACGTATGATTTAGTTTTAGAACTTATACAAGCTGAGGGTTTTAAATATCAGATAATATTAGGAATTAATAAGTTTGTGGTGTAGAGCAACCAACAGAAACTTACCTTCTTTGAAATTATCATTGGGAATTTTCTTGTGATTCCATGAATTATGATTTTTAAGAGTTGCCTACAAGCTTCACTATGTATGAATAAGTTATATTAGTAATTCAGTTCAAACTGGTAACATGTCATGATGAAAGCAAAGAACTGATTGATTATTGAAACTCATTGATCTTCTTTTGTTTTAGGTGCTGTTGGGGGACACTACGATGTTCCGTCAACCCTACAGAGGCAAGCAGCACGTGTCAAAGCCTTAGAGGCAGATGCCACTAATCCTAATTTAAATATTTATCATTCTATTGAGAGCCTTAAAGACAACAGGCTAGTAGAACACGTTTACGACGAAATAAAACAAAGACCGCCTCCTCCTAAAGACCCTGGTAAGTGTATCCCTTGTTGAAAGTTATTCTCAGAGTAATTGTAATTCTGCAAAAATCACCAACAATTATGTCAGTAAAAAGCGTTTCAGATAAAATTATGTTGAGGTATTGTATTGAGTTACCCTCTGTTAGATCATGTTTAGACTTTCGTGATTTTTTTTTTTAACTATTTTTATAGGTTATTTATATGTGCTGTTGAATATGGTTTGAAATGGTGATCAATCAAGATGTCTTGTCCTTCTGTTCGTATAGATAGCCCCCCTCCCCATAAATTTTTCTCCTTTTTGTAAAAACTTGGTCTCCTGAATTTCAAGTGCAATTCTGTATTTTAAGCCCAGTGACCTAGTAGCCATTGTGATCACCTTTTAATTGTATCCCTAAGTTGATTGTCATTTTTTTACGTAATCATAGATTAGGGTTGCTGAATGTGACAATCATAATATATCTATTATCTCAATTTTCTGGTCACACTGTGCACGTCTCCTTATATTACACGTGTATACTTTTAAGTCTGTTGGGTTTTCTTTCCTTTGAAATCTATCCATAGTTGTCCCATTCACATTGCTAAGATAATTATAACTAATTTGCTGTCTGGGTATCACTGGAGGGACTCTAAATTACTATAGATACAAAATATACTACTTCAGTCTTGTTACAGTTCATTGAAACTAAAAAGAAAAATATATTGTAAGAGTAGTGCCTTTATTCTCAAATACTTAGCTTTTTTATCTATATTATGATCAAAGTTTTCTCTCCAGTTCAAAATTGACTAATATCTTTTTAAAATTAATCCACTATCATAGAGCTTTTCCATGATTTCAAGAATGGATATTTATATGAACTGGAGAGAAAGCTAGTAATTTCATTGAACTTTTTAAAACTGCCAACTAATGAATAGCCTCTGCATTAGTTGGTACTTTTAGAATGTCCTTTGTGAGGTGTAATATTCCCATATGTATTTTTCTCAAGGCTTGGAAGCTTAGAGGATCAATCCAAAGGTACGAGAATATTACACCTTTACACCTTACCTTATATACACCTTTCTTACATGACAAATTTCCTTTTTTTATCCAACCATTGATCTTTATCCTTTGTAGATGCCACTACATTGTCAAAATATCCAGTCATTTTTATTTCTTATTTAATTCATATACTTTAGTTTGTTTATTCCATTGTTTAGTTGCAGCCTTTGGTTAATACACTATTGTTTCTTAGTTTTTCAAGTAAAGTAAATGTTTAACTTTAACTTTTCATATGATAGTTACCATAGTAAGACAGAGGTTTAGATTTGTAGTAAAGTACAGTACTCAGTTTGGGACTGTAATTTTTATATAATGTAGTAACAGTTAGTAGCAACAGTTATCCTTGCCATAGAAATGTGAAGGCTATGAGCAAAGACAGCTGTGATGTAGCTTTGAGGAGCAGCAATTTTGCATTTTGACTTTGGTAAATTTTACAGCGTTTATTTGAGAATAACAAGAAAATATTGTATGGTATGGTATTAGGTCTCTTTATTGTATTCCTACCTTTTTTCGATGTTTATAGTTACAGAAATTTCTTGGACTTTTTCATTTTTTAGAGTAGGTTTACTGGTTTAGGACACATTTTTGTGTAACATAGTTGCACTAGGCTAGAACTAAGTACACTATACCATGATAATGTTATTCCAATGAATACCGGTTAAGTCCCATCAAATATTATACAGTACTGTGCATTTTAAAGTCTTGAGTTAGAAGGGAATATTGGAAAGTCACTTTTTCAGTTGACGTGATTAGTTTCAGAAAATAAGATCTTAGTTTGTGTACTCTTTTTGTTTTAATTTTGTTTTGGTAACATACTCTTCTTATTGACAACTTGTGACATCACACAACTCCACTGACCTTTAAACTAAAGTGGTTTTATTGACATGTGGTACTGCTGCTTTTGACTGTGCAATCTGGGTTGTTTTATAGAACATTTTTCTCTAAAATGACTCAGATTGTACCAGCAGGCAGATGAGTACCATTTTTGTTTAATGAACCACAACATTCCTTGAACCTCATTATTCCACTATGAGTGTGGTTGCTCTCAAATGACTGTATTTTGGAAGTGAAGGAAGTTTGCATTGATTTCTGTTTGATAAAGCTTGAAGGTAACCATGGTTATGCTAAATGTATTCATTGGTACCCATTGATACAGTCAGTAAGCATGATTGATTGCTAAACCACAACCTTTGCCATGTTCCACACTTAAACATACAGTATACAGATTAACTTTTCCACAGAGTACCAGAAACATTAACTGAAGAATTCTCATTGAATTTTAGTATACCAAATGGGATCAGTTTCTTTTGAATTACCCCTTGTCCTTGTCTGTGTAGTAATAATAAGAAAGATAAAAAATACAGTATTGGCTTTGGTAGTTTACTTCTAATCACATGACTGTATTCAAGAGATCTTTCATTTAGTCAGACTGTCCTGAAAGTGTATTTTTAATCCTGGTTTCACCTTTCAAAAGGACTGATCCTGTTATGTTACAGAATGAAGATCATGCACGGTGCTTGTGTTAAGCCTTAGAGCTACGAATGAAGCGTATTTTTTTAGTAGATTTTATAACTTTGTGACATAGGTTTTTCAGCTTCATTCAGAATCTTGATATTTGTTAGGGGAACATGATATGATGAGTGTTTTTGAATTTTCCCCTCTTAATCATAGAGTACTAAAAATGAGTGAGCTTCTGTTGGTCTTTTATTTTTCTCATCAAGCAACTATCATTCTTGGGTGTAGTGTTTTGACAAAGCCAAATTCTCAACCAATAACAGCTTGGGAGAAGTTCTGAATCTCTAACAATAAATATATTCCTAAAACTGGCATAACTTTTTTTTTTTTTTTATTAAAGTTCTGATTGGCAGTTTTTCCTCTTTTCACCCATGGAAGTCAACACAAGTCAATGCACTAACTCAAGTGTTAGCCATCACTTAAAAGTTTTCAAATTATTTTGATATGTCAGTGACTGATGTCAATTATAAATTAATGTAACTTTTTCACTTCTACCTCTTCCTCTGCATAATGCATTTATAATAGAATAAGCAGTATTAATGTTAAGGAATCAGTGATAGACCTCGTATAGGCTAGGTTGCTTTTCACAGGAGAAACAAATAAAAATTTTCTTTGGATATTTAATGCAATTTAGTGCAATTTAAGTATGTAATTGATCTGGTCTCTTGTTATACTGTAACAATATTAATGGGAACAGTTGCTTTTCTAGTGATGGCTAAGATTCTTTATTGCTGTATGTTACCAAAAGTGGTCTCATCAATTCTGCTCATTACATGCGTATGTAGAAATTGAGTCTTTGTTGGTCTTAAATTTTTTTACTTCAGCTGCAGAAATTTTATTTATCTACATTGGATATCTCTCTTTGTATATTGTACTTTATATTTAGCGGAGGATGTGTGTGTTGCAAAGTTTAAAGGTTTTTATAATCTTGGCGATAGTGTAATGAGCAGTTTTATGATACATTGCTTGTCCACTGTGTCTTGTGTTTTTTTTTTTTGTTTTTTTTTTTAAGAATTACCCTTTGAGTTACAGTAATTGTAATTTGCTCATCTTCTTCCTTTTTTCTTCTTTTCTCATTCTTTACCCTCTGCACTGGCCTCATCCCGGTATTTACTGCTCTTTGAGCAGTTTTTACAATATTCAGAAGAAGTGGTTCGTGTAAACTTGGCGCATATTAATTGGCGCTGTATCTTAGTCAAGACTTTCGCAAATCTCCGTTCCTGTGTTCGGGTAATTGGTTTAAACAAATTTTTCATCTCTTTATGTTGCTAGTGAACAATACTATATATGGAGTAGAATTTAGTTATTGTTCGTTTCTTTGATATGGTAAAGGGATGACCACCTTGGTTGTCAAATATATTCTAGCCAGTTTTATATGGGCTTTCTCGTATGTGTAAGAGCACGGTTCTGCTTCTTTATTAGGCTGCATTATTTTTTACATGCATGATTCATGTGGGATAAATGTTCCAGATATTTAGACAGTTATTGTATTGAGACTTTGCGCATTTGTTTACATTTACAAAACAGATATTAGCCTCTTAGACACCCAAAAGTATCTCTTTATTTCCAGAAGCTTTTCCTCAGATATTATATTTTGCGCTGCCAGACAGATTTGTTTTATGTAAAGTCTTAATTATTTTGCTTAAAATTTGCTTATTCAGCTTGGCTGTGTACTTTAAAATATCAGTAGCTCCACGTATTTTTCAAGTTGGAGTAAGAATGCTTTTGGTAAATTGCCAACCATTATAGTTTATATTTATTTTTGATAGAGCAAAAGAATTTTATAGAAGATTAAGTATAAAACTTTAGTAGTACAGAAAATTGTGTGAATTATGAGCTGATATAGTATCCATGTTCATTTCATACAGCATTTGATCTGACTGTGAATACTGAATTTACAGCAGGTATTCCGTAGCGTTATATTACATCTAAAACTTGAAGTAATTTACACAAAAACATTACATAGCACGCATGATTGTTTTTTCTTAGTCTCATAGTTGACTCATTTATAAGGGATGTACTTAATGAGAAATACTGCTACTACTACTATTACTGTCACTATTACTACTACAAACAAAAGTAATCTGTATTTCAAAATTAAGTAACTTTATCATGTTTGCTTGTTATAGCTTCATGTTCATGAAAAGCACTGATATTTATGGGATGGCATTGATAATTGATGTAAACAGAGTACAGATATCTGTAATTTCTCTGACACAGGTTAATCCCGCTAAGCCCTTAGGTGTACCATTCGAAAACTTGGAAAGGGTAATTATCAGAGCTTTGTGACAAATGATTGACACTTATGTTGATTTACAGTAATTTCTCTCTCTCTCTCTCTCTCTCTCTCTCTCTCTCTCTCTCTCTCTCTCTCTCTCTCTCTCTCTCTCTCTCTCTCTTTCATGTACTTCAGGTTCAGCACCAAAAACCCATTAAAAAAACTGAATGCCTCCTAATTTTGCAATGCATGGTCCTTGATAGACCTTCTAAGAATTAGGAAGAAATCTAAGTTAAAAATTATTGGGTTGAAGAAAAATTAAGTTCTAAATTTATCCGTCACTGAAAAATCTGCCAATAAAAACATTATTTTGTCAGAATGGTTCGTGCTAATTGTATGAAATTTTATAAGATTGTTAGACAAATGGTGGAGTAGCTGTCTTAAGTTACATCATGTTCTGCAATACAGGCATCTGTCGAAGGAGCCTCACCGGGGTTGTTATATCATAGGGTTACCTTTAATTAGGTTCTAGAGCGACTGAGTTGCGGCTTTAGTGTTATTGCATAGCATTGGTAGGAATAAATGCTATTAATGAATTATGAAGGTACTGTTCCAGTTAAAATGTTTAAAATTTATTTCAACATATGGGGTATTGTGCTGACTAAATAGGCATTTATGCTTCAAAATTTTTTGAAGTTGGTGGAAAACTCCCCCGTAATTAAAAGCGACAAGAAATTTTTATGAAATATTTCATATGCATGTTGTCAAATGCCATACCCAGCAAAGGAAAAAATTAAGAATTTATGGTTTTACCAATTACCATTGTGCTTCCTGTCAGCCACCCCTTGAATACTTTTTGAACAATATCAGTGTTTAAATTTAGACATGAATACTTTTTCAGAGTTATTACTGCTTCATCATCTGTGATATTTTCAAATTTCTTGATATATAAGTGTCAATTTTTAAAGATGTAATAATATTCTCTATGTAAGTTTAACCTTTCTCTATAAGTGGTATTTTTCAAATGTGTAATTCTGTGTAAGCTTGACTGATGTGTTCAAATTTCTACATCACAGTCTTAGGCAGTCCATCTATTAATTTAGCGTTTTCTCAGGTTTCATTGTGAGTTGTTTAAGAATTTTCTCTCTGGTCATTCTATATTCTTGAACTAAAAAGTACAGTACTTTGGTTTATTCCTTTTATTATGTATGAGTACTGAGAAGTTTTGTTCATTTTATGATTTTGATTTTACAGAATTCCTGCTTTTAACTTTTTTGTTTTCCTTTAACAGTGCTCAGGTTTTGCTTGTTTTTTGTTTTCTTATACAAAGTACTTTAGTTGTAATGTTTCTTTTTTATACAACAGGGTATTTCACTTGTACTCACTTTTTTATAAGTTCTGCATGTTCAGTGCATTCTACAGCAAAGTACTCGAGTTTTACTCACTTTTTTTTACTACAGATATGTTTTCTACCACAGAGGACGTCAGTTTTATTTGATTTGTTGTTTTGTACTTCAAGGTATTTCAGCTTCAGTGTTTTCTGATCATATATATACTTCAATTTTAATTACTTATTGTTTTCTGCAAAAGAGTACTCAAGTTTAATTTGTTTTCATGTTAAGGACAAAGTGAACCTTTTTCCTCCTCCTTTTCTGAAATCGAATTAATATTTTTGGAAGTGTATCTCTTAGTCAGTTTTTATTTTAGGATATACATATCGTTTATCTTCAAACTTATCAGTGTAATTGTTGGAATTTTCTCGCTATGAGACTATCCATTGCTGCGCAAAGCATTTTATGAGGACCTCATAAAATGTCTTGGAATGTCAAGTTTAGTGTAAAACAATGTAAGATAAGAGGACAGTAGAAAGTTGGTAAGAATTGTAATTTTTTTTAAAGGAACATTTACTTTCTTTAGAATAGAAGTTTACTAGAAAGATTTATGATCAGGAAGAGCAGTAAAAGCAGTAAATTAATAAAGCTTTCAAGGAAAGAAATGGGAACAAAGGCAGGAAGGGGATAATAAGCTGCCAAAACTGATGGAAATGCATGCAGCCCAGGCTTTCAATCTTACTGCTGGTTTAAGGTCTGTACAAGGTGAATACTCTTAACTACATGAATTTACTAGCACGGAAGCTTGATTGTATTAATTATAAGAAAAAACAAAATATCAGGCACTTGAGAAATGCTTAGGTTCGGCTTTTTCCAATTATATTTTGGTTCCTCCTTTTTTGTTTTACCTAGTGAGTTTTACCCAGTTCCTGTCTTGACAGTACAATACAACATTAACTGTAAAGAGTACGTGTGAATCTTATTTCAGCACACTGTGAGTAACAGATGTTGGACACAAAGTCTGTAAAATGGTAGAAATTGTCAAAATTTTCCTTCTGTTTAGTTCTGAAGTGTTTACAAGGTTCTAATTTGTTAGATAAAATCTGATTAATCTTATTACCCATTATATGAAAAACCTCTGTAGTCTAGCCCCATGAAAGCCAAGGTTTATGTAGGAATGCATCCACTTTCGTTACTCAAACACTGAAGCCTCTTCAACAGCACATTTAGCACCTTTGCATTTCCTACAGCACAAGGGGATTATCTTGATTTAGTTGTTAAAAAAATCTTTGGTAGTGAGTGGTTTTCTGTTTTCCTGGGTTTCCTTCATTGAAGTGGCCTATTTGGCTAAAAAAAAAATTGCTTCCACCCACTACAGTCTTATCTGTTTATTATGATGTCATACCTGTAACAGCAGCATGTGAAATTATCTTAGGTTCACTCTAGCTATGGGCTAACCTTGCAGTTATTTGTATATTGAGAGAGTGATTTGCTTGATAAATGGTTCTGAAAAACCATATTACCAGCTAAACTTGGGAATAATTGTTCCCTCATGTGATGAGGATTTTCGTCTCTGTACCATACAGAAGACAATTTGGTCATTCAGAATTTCCGTCACTCACACAGGACGACAGATTAAGTTTGGAATGTGACTTGCAATCTAGACTTCATTTCAGCGAGGATTTTTCAGGAGCTATTATGTGTATCTTAAGTCCAAGAAAAGTCTTTACATTTTAGCTTTAATGATCATACTTTCAAAGCTTGTGTTATTGTAAGTGCTGTAATGTTCAGAATTGTATTTCTGGGACTATGGGTACAGATGCTCCACAAGATTTGGTGTTAATGAGGAAAGGGACAATTTCAAGAGGCTTTTAAATAGAAATTCTTGAATATTCCCTTTTGAATACTAGAAATCTATTACCTAGTGTGACATAAATCATCTGAATATATGCAAACAGTAATTCCAAATAGTATTCATGGAGGACAAAAAACTAAAAGTGTTAAAATTATTAATCTCAATTAATAATTACATTAATATAAACAGACTGTTTTCTAATGTTTCTTCTCTTGGAGATGGGCCAGGTGATTTATGTATTGAGTGAAATTTGTGGGAGAACGCCAAGTGAAGGGATGAAACGGATTAAGAAGGAATTAATGTACTTGCAGGTTAAAGAGATGCCGCAATGAACCTTTTATTTGTAGTACAGCCCTAAGGCAAATTGTAGGCCGTACCCAATACATACTTGTATTGTACTAAAAAATCCACGATCTTTTCATCAAGTTTTTTTGTTCAAAAAATTAAAATACCACAGCTTTTGATTAGGCTGATATGATAATTCATTAACCGGTATCCATCTTTTGGTAAACAGACTTGAGTCCCCAATAGATAAAGATTCAGTGGCAATGAAAACACGAAAGTCTGTGAATCGGACGGTATAGGTGAAGTGGATGAAAATATTCTAAGGATTTGTAAACATTGCTTGTGCAGCATGCTCATCTCTTTTAGGCTCTTTCCAAGATAACTCTGATTATTAGTATGACCTACATCTAGTCAGTAACTCCAAAGAAAAGACTTTTAACTAATGATGCTATGTCTGCTACTGCAATTTTCCAGTTCAGTTAGTATTAAGTATGAAATTTTATTGTAGTACTATTCAGTAGATGGTAGGACAACACAAAAATAGTTAGAGTCATAAAATTAGTCAGATTTATACCTGGAGTAATTTGTGACCTAGGTGAACTCGGTTTAACATCATTTCTCCTAAGTTTTCTCTTTCGCCAGAGAGTTCCCATACAGCTGTCTTTTTTTCTTATTCGCTTTTTACCAGATAATCATAAATAAAATGTTTCATGTTTTCTTGGATGATAACAACTGGCTTTTATTGTAATTCATTACCAAGGATGTTAAAGATTTTGTCGTCTTATTTTAATCTTTTTCGTCTGTGACAGTGTTAAATTTATTTTTTTGTGTATAATCTCTTCATTATTGTATTAAGCTGAGAGTTTTCTCATGATCCTTCCAGCATGCATGGCTTCGTTGTTCAAAAAAAAATGGAAAATGTGTATGATGAATGTTGTGGCTTTTAAAGATTTTTCAGATGTTTATATCTAACTGAAAAACTTTAAAAACTTGTCAGAATATTGCTTCTGTCATTATATTACTTGATAATTTGATCTTCATGGAATAACTATTTTACTTTTGTTTGTCTCTTGGCAGAGAGTGAATATGATCATCTAACATATTCACGTCCAGTTGGGGAGGTGAAGCCACATTACTACACAATGGCATCACAGCTACGCCGATCAGCTGACCAACTAACAAGTAACGACCCTGCACCAAGCAATGAGCCATCAGCACAAGAAACCTATAAGCATCAACAGGGGCACTCGCCTGCTGCATCGTCAAATGATTTAAATATATCCAGGCTAGACGGTCCTCACAACGATGAGTACACTCGGTTAGCTTGTAACGGCATTGACGGAGTGCCTAAAGTATGTAACCTTCAACCCTCTGCTAGTGATGATGAGTATGCAAGAGTCAAAGTCAATAATTTAGATGTTTCTGTGGACTCTGGTAAACGTGGTGCTTACGCGAAATTTGAAGATGATTTCAATGTCACGGGAACATCAGTGCTTGAAGACTCAGATGACAGTGTCAATAGTGCTGTTGAAACAAAGGCTTTATCCCCTGATGATAACTTGTAAATCAGTCAGTGTAGGTTACAATGGTGTGAAGAAATTCCTCCACGTGAGTGCCTGGTCAGTGTTTTTTCATGAACTCTTTGAAAAATCAAATGAACGGTTAGATAAACTCCTATGAGAGACTAAGTGTGTTTTCAAAGAAGGTATGCTAAATTAAAATGGGAAGATATTACAAATGAAAAATGTGCACACTTAAAAGTTTTCAGGTTTGATGAGAGAGCAGTGCACCTTCAAAGACAAGAGCTAATCATGTTATACTCTCTTCTTGATTAGCGAAGAAGTTGCTTGTAGTGAATGTGGGCTTCTCCTTTTCATCTGGTGAATTTAATTGTTATCATATAACAAATTACGGAAAAGACACACTTGTGCAGTTCCATGTACAGATTCGTATATTATTTTTAGTGCACAAGTTTTGCAGTGATAACTATTATTGATAAAGTAGAGGTCCATCCATAATTGGTTGTGTAGACAATACTGGGGGAGGATTTATAAATTTTATGACAAGACAAGAATGCATTTAAGGGCATTGTCAACTTTTAAAAACTAAAAGTGTGTTAGTGATGGCTACTGTGTGACCGGGAGTTTTTAGTAGGATGAAGGATGTTAGTGGCGTCATACTAAATGGTGTTATTTTTTTGGCATGAAAGTGGATTTTTTAAAATAAAAATGTAAACATCTGCATTTCTCATATCACATAGACCTTGATGTGGTGAACCTGGATGACTGATCTCTTGTGAACAAAATTTCATTGAGTAGATTTAGTTGAGATTTTGTTTTTTCTAATAACAAATATTTTCATTCTTGATACATGGCATAAATTTTAGTGGAAATTAGAATGTCATAAATATAAAACTCATTTTTACCATTGTGCCAATTTTGTTTTAATATTGGTTGCTAAATTTCTCATCTGTTTGGTCATATATGAGCCAGTTTTATTAGTCATCTTCCTCCTTTCCTTTCTAGTGCTGT
Organism: Macrobrachium rosenbergii; assembly: GCF_040412425.1. Lineage (NCBI taxonomy): Eukaryota > Metazoa > Arthropoda > Malacostraca > Decapoda > Palaemonidae > Macrobrachium > Macrobrachium rosenbergii. Next base: position 28,405,332 of record NC_089782.1, read on the forward strand.
TATTTTATTCTCTTCTAGCATTTTTTAGTGACTCTCCAACTCATTTCTGTTTGTGTATGGCACTGATACATTACTATTTTTATTCTACGGGTATTGGGATCATACAATACTCAGCTCTTGTGTTCTGCTTCATATTAATGACATTTTTTTAACCTTTTGAATCCTTTATTAATAAAGATTTTTTAACCCTTTTTTGTCATTTGTATTACAAAGTAAGTGATTATGTATATTAACAGTTTTAAATTCAGCACATTTGTTTTTATACAGGTCATTCACAGTCAGATATCTATTATGTAAGCTGAGGGTGCTACCCAAACCTAATCAGAATTTGTAAGCGCTCGTTAATCGTGTCAACTTACATTTTTTGGGCAGTACTTTTCCCAAATCCTTATTACGATAAATTAGTTTTATTTTCATTGCAGGAATAGACAGTCATTGTGCACAAGTTCATGTGATAACCCATCCTGTAGATAGCACAAAACATTTATTCCTTGTGTTGAGCAGCTTATGCAGGAATTTAACGACTTGAGTACTGATTCTAATTCTATTCTTGATTTTATCCTTTGATTATTCTGGACTTTGAAATCTTGAGACCATTTTTTTGTATTCCTTTCTAGACCCCACTGTTCTTTGTTCAGGAGAGGAGGAAGACCTGTAACTTTTATGATAATTAAAGGAATTTTCACATGCCTGCATTTATATAATTCTTTTTTTAAATTTAAAGGTGATTTGAAGATTTTACTGAATTTTTGTAGATGCTCATTTTTTTTTTATTTTTAGGGTGAAATCTTAATATGTGTTACAGGTCGTGATTTAAGTTTTAATGTGGAGCGAGTGTTAAGAATTTGGAATGCAGTAAAAGTATGATGGAGGTAATTTCTGTTAAAGCTTAGTATTTACAAAGGTAACATTGTTTATATGCAGTATTTCTTGATATTTAAAAAATTGTTTTTACCAATTTTCAGATATATTGTGAAATAATGTATCTGTGTTCACTGTGAATCTTTTATCTACAGTTTTATTTCATTTGTACAGAACTGTTAACCATAACACTTGTAGCATCATGAGTGCTGAAAGTTATAAAGAAAAGAAGGATAAATGTTTAAATCTACATCAGCACCGGTAAGTGAAAATGCTGAAGTTTGTATGATGTTCAGATATTTTGAGAGCAGGTGAAAAAAATATGGAAGTGGTGCACTTAATTATGTGAAAATTTCAGTTTTCAGAAATGCCAGATGTTCATTAATGAGGTACCGTTATCTGTTTTATCATTTGGAACTTTCACTTGCACATTTATGGATTATCGAGTTGTGTAGCATACTTGACTGACTTGTTCCCTTTTTAGTGAAACATATCTTGAAGAATACAGTCTATTAGAAGTATGGTTATCGTCAAGGGAACCACAATTCAAGCCTTAATTGGCTAATGTTGAATAGTCACTTAAGGATTTTGTACTTTTGAGGATTTAATCTTGCCAACACCATAAGATTTGCATCAGTACCTTGATAGCGACAAATTAATAATGGCATATTTACTGTCTTTTGACCATTGATAGGTAAAATGATTTAAACTCATAACTTATGATGAGGTTCCAGTACCATTTCATCATCTTTGTTCATTTCTTGAGTCACCTATTTCGAATGCTAATTATGTATTCAACTGAGAACTTTTCCTCTGAAATTATAGGTTTTTATGGACACATGCAAAATTACTTGGAAGCTACAGTGCTCCAGAGTTAATGTGCACAAAACGGGGCGAGAATCGAAGGTCAACAATATTTTGCATTAGCTTCAGTCTTCAGATTTTCACCGGTTAATATTGCCTAGGATATTATGTGTGGTCTTGAATGTGTGACTTCCATATGTAACAGGTGTTTGTTAGAGACATTTTTATTTCTTCAATACCAAGTGCCTACACAGAATCGACATACCGTACTGTTAGCGTGAACAGTTTTGTTTCATATGGCTTGTAGATGTTGTGAGATGAACTGCACATGTTAAGCAGCAAGATCACCACAGTGTAAGGGGGTGTTGAGAAAGAAATGGTCAGGAATATTTATTTTTTTTATTTTTGGGGGTTAGTAGTTTCAGCTCTTTTGGCATAACTTCTGGGCAGGGTATGCTAGGATTTTTTTTTGGGGGGGGGGTGGGCTTACTGAAAATTTTTGAATTATTTTACATACACTTGACACTTTCAGTGAATGGTGGGCAAGACCATAGGGTAATGAGTAATTGTTAGAGCTGTAAATTTACATTTAATGAAATTCCATCTGAATGAAAGTGTTATTCAACTAAAGTTAAGCATTCTTTTCGAAATTCTGATCACCTTTCCAAGCTAAAATGTTATAAAACTTTCAGGCTTGATGCATAGCCTACTCTTGTGTACTATTTTGATAAGATTTTTTAAAGAATTCCAACACTTTGAATTTAGGCTTTTGTTTCGTCATGGAAGAAATTTAATATGCATGAAGTGTATCTAATTTTAAAAGTCCTTATAACTTAGCTTTTAGCTTATTCTGCTTCACATCTACAAGTTTCTTTTACTATTGTACAGTTGAAACGTTTGTATTACTGTATAGTTATTATAAGTATTTTATAATCAAGCTTTGTATTTTGTTCACAACCTTTTGTATATATTTATCATATCATTTAGGGATGACATATAAACTTCATGCTTAGCTATGAGTTTAGTCATTGCTTATACATTTTGTAGTATATTTTACAGCACGAAATTTGAATGAATGAAATATGGTATTCTATAAGAATTACTGACTGAAGTTGTCATATAATAAAATGTTGGGGTCTTATGATATGAGAGTAATACCCTCCAAAAATATAATTCAGAATGTGATGTAAATCTTTTTTACATTTTCCACTTGTTTCCATAATTCTATTTCAAGGAAACTTTTTGAGGATAGATGGTAGTCGTGAAAATTTAGGATGGCTAGTCACAAGCCAAGTCAGGGTTGGGTGGAGTAACCCCTCCTCCCAGTGTTCCATCACTTTATACATAGTCATAGGCAGTTAAGAATGGTCATCCACAAGCTATGTACAGGTTATACTGTATTGCCAAGGGAGTGAGTTGGCATCTCTTGCACTTGAAAGCATTGCTGGGATTTTTATGTAAATTAAATTGATGTAAGTTGGCAAAGTTTCTTCATATCTTGACTAAAACATGTTTAGTGTTTGGCCATTCTTGAATGTTTACTACTGCTCAGTTATGATTTGTATGAAAATGATAAATTACCATAAATAAAATGGAAACTTAATATTCCATCTTTTTTTCTACCATAGCATAATTTGTTCCTCGAGAAAAAACAAAGCAGCCCCTTGTATGTAGGAGTATCTTTCATGTGAGATGAAATTAGTCATTGAAACTTGGTAACATGAAAGTTAACTGGTTGTAGGGAGGTGATTTGGGAAACCATCAAGTGAAGACATTCTGTGAAAGCTTGCTGACTGCCTGAGACTTCTTTCATCGTTTTCCAGGTATGTATGGCATTTGTATTTTTTGTTCAACACAGATTTGAACAAGAAAAGAGAACAACAAAAGGTGTAAAGGATGTAAGCCTGCGTTAACTGCTTTATATCCTTTTTGTTACTGTGCCACTGTAGGGTAGGTAACCATCCCACTCTCTCAGACAATGCTGATCCAGGTGCACATCCACATTATCAATTACAGGCCATGCTCTTCCCACTCCACTTCAGGGAAGAAATCTTGGAAGCAGTCTCACAAAAGTTTCACTGGACTTGAATTAGGCACTTCGAGTGTACTCATGAACCAATATCTCCTAAATTACTCCCATGACATGACTGTCCCGGACTCTTCCCCTGCTCATACTCTTGGTTAGGTATGCAGAGAAAAGTCCAATGATGTTTCCTTTCTGAACATTTCCTCTAATATAGCTGAGAAGAGTAAGATGTGGATGGAGTAAGCTGAAGAAATACAATCTCATATCTTCCTCCTCAGCCTCTCCTACTGCTTCTTCATTCCATGGGAAAAAAAAAGTGGTGGTGGTGGTCTTGGATGTCCTCTCACAAGAAGTTCTGACTCTTGAGTGAGACCTCTTTCTTTGGGGTTTGGTGATACCATTCACTCACATGGTGAGGCATCTACTGAGAAAGGGTTGACACAACGTTCTCTGAGCATGCTCAGAAACAGTCTCACATATTTCCTAAACATAGGCTGGGCTGTCTCAGACTCCTCCCCTTATCATACTTCTGCTGAAGTGCACCAAGAAAAGTCAGCACTACCTTCTCATTTGGCATGAGTATGATCCCAGATCTTGCACATGCAGACAGAAGGTTCAAATGCGACAGGTCCCTGCCATACAATACTGCTGGATATAGTGTCAACCTGTATGTATCTGACTGTATGAACCTAAAGGTGGTGTCTGATGCATCCAGAGCTGGATCGAGCATGTGCAATGGAGGGTTTTGATTCACTATTATCGAGGTAAGCTATGTGCATATGATTGTGCAGGCCTGAGTGTTCCTAGTTCATGCAAGACTTGATGTGCACATAAACAATAGCACATATGAGTGATTCTCTGTAGGTTCTAGGTCAGTTTCAACTGATCATATGAAAGTCTACAGGAATGTGGACCACAATTTTGTGGTTGGAGCCAACTCAAAATCGTATTCAGTGAACGGTGCTGTTAGGTATGACTGTCCATGTCCAGTCCAAGAATGCTAATCAGAGCAGTGTGGTCTGTCAGCCTCTTTTTTTGTAAGAAGACCCAACTCTGGCCTTGGGGAATCTATACAGGACCTGAGGCTTTTTCTTTAGAAGCCATTCAAGCAAAGCTGGAAGGGAGAGATCCAGTTGGTTCATTGCAAGCTTGCTCCCGACGCAAGTGATTTGAAATTTTTTCCCTCAAAATTTTTTTCAAACTGCATGGCACAAAATTTAAATTCTCAAGTGAACCAGTCTGCATCACAACCCAAAACCTATTATTTTGCCTCACATGATTGGGACTGGAAGCAAGGGGTTAAGATATGACACAGTGTCTCCTCTCATTTGGAGACAATTTTCAACAGAGTAGTTTTTTGCTATAGAACAGTCCAGTTCTGAGAACCTCCTACTCTTTGTGAAAGTAAGGCCGAAGTGGTGGTGGATAAGACATATAAGGACTCAAATCCATTGGTGCTCAACTTCAAACCCTCTAGGGCAATGAAGACTACTGCAGCCACAACTGTGTTCGGTTTCAGGGGGTGGCACCCCTCTGGTTAGTTAGTAATAAATGATTTGTTTAGGCTCCCCTCTGGGAAACTTAAAAAGGGAAAGGAGCCATTACCTTTTCCAGGATTCCTGGATATTGTGGCCCTTCAGATAAGATGAAGGGGATGTTGGAGAGAGATGTGCTATAAGTCTTATGATAACCAATCTCCAAGGCTGGATGCCTTTTCCTGATGGAGAAGGCAACCAACAGCTAGAGACCAGTTTTTGATATCTCTTCCTTGAAAAAGTTTGTCTTATAAACTCAAGATTGAAACAACATAGTGTATAGAGAGGAGGACTTCATGCTTTTGAAGGCTCTGTAGGATGCTTACTTTTACGTACCCATCCATCACTTCTCCAAAAAACATCTCCACTTTATCTGCAATGAGATGGTTTATCTGTCAAAAGCATTCTGCTTCGGATTGGCAGCAGCCCTTCAGATGTCTCTCAGGTGTTCACTTTGGTGTTGGCTTGGCTTCATTTACTGCATTTCTTTGCTGATTGGCTAGTTCTGGAACTCTTAAGAGGAGACTCAGTTGCTCCTGGACAGTGCTCTAAAACAGAAATTGCCTCCCCTCACTTTGTTACAACCTGTGGATTGTAAGTCAAATCTCAGACCCAAGCAGCAGGCAAAGTACTTGGGCATGCTTAGATGGAAGCAGTCTTTCCTTTGGACTCTTAGTATCAACAGGCTCAGGGAGGTTTTGGCACAATTCGTTGCAACAGGAACAACCAGTTCAGCATTGGCACATAATCCTTGGTCACCTTTCATAACTGAAGAAGCTCATTCTCAGCATTCACTCAAGTGCCAACTGAAGCAACACTGGTCAGCCTCAAGAGACCCATCTTAGCTTTGAGAGGGAGGTCAGGGAGGGTCTCCGCTTGGTGGGTGGACACCAGGAGCCACCTGATGTGAGTACCCGTGAACTCTTACCTCCAGATATTCTTCCATTCAGATATCTATAAAAGGAGGCGTGTGGTGCAAACCTATGTGGCATGTACGCTTCAAGTGTATGGACAGAGGATGACCTCATCCGCACATGGTTTTGGAGTTTAGGAGCAATGCTGCTGGCCCTGCAAGTATTCGGAAGTGTGTGATTGGCCACTCCACAACACTGATGAGCATCAACACGACCATGGTGGCACATCAATAAACAGGGATACACAGTCTTTCTTCACTGCTGTCACTCGGTAAGACAGATGCAAGAGTTGGTGGTTCACAGTGCCGCAACCAGGACATCCTTCATGGAGGTCTTGGCTCCACAAGTTTTTCCTACACATCTCACACAAGCTCAAGACTGTGTTGCCATCCCTATCCCAGCCCATACAGGAAGTTACAGGTATCATCACTCCCCTACTCAATATCTTGACCAGGAATGTGACTTTCTTGTGAGAATCAACTTGCCAGTTAGTTGAATGACAAACTCGCACCTGAAAAACAAGTCTCTACATAAAAGGTGATGGTTTATATTTCCATAAACAGTTTTCAAAAGTGAATTGTAATTTCCTTTGGTATACAAACCAGCCTTTTTATTATAATCCTACTTCAACCACCAAGCTTAGCCCATGATGCTAAGTGTAAAAAAGTTAGGTGATGGCAAGGGAGTGAAGGTTCGGCGGCCCCCCCGCCCCTCACCCTCCTACCACCAGTTGACTACCTTGTTACCAAATAAAATTCAAATTACTTTAAAAAATATATGTTCATCACATGTATATTAAAAAACATCGAAGCACCAATAACAAGTTATGAGAATCTGAAAGGATTTTCTGTCAGTTAACCGTTAAACTGCAGGTCTATTATAGGATGACAGGAGGAGTGTAAACTGCTGGAATAATACTTTAAGGAATCTGCCTCTCAGCCTATGAAGTCTGAGAAGGGATAGAAATGCTGTATATATATGGAGAGCAAATACCTTTGCAAAGCATGACTGAAGCTTCGTACTTTAATGGGATGGCAAGAATAATCCACTTGCTGAGGATCTATGGACTTTTTACCCTATGGAGAGCAAAATCACACTGTCACCCCAAGACTGAAAAATTCTCTCCTCACCTATGGATGCCTTGCGAAGTTATAAAAAAAAAATATAGGAAACAAACGTATAACAAATTCTTTCAGTAAAGTAACATTTATTATATAAAAAATATTAACAGCAACGGCACCATGACTGTCAAAATTTTCTCTTCTTGCAGAAGAAAATCAAACTTGCAAAATTTTCAATACAATTCTCTACAATGACTTTTCCAGCCCATTAATGACAAAATTGGACCTACAGAGCTGTAAATGGTGTAAAACAGTGGGCCACTTTTGCACAACAGAACATACCTGTTAAAAACAAGCTCAACAGATACTGTTCTATCAATGGATAAGATAACACAGAAACTGCAAGTTTGTCTACAATTAACAAAAATATAAATTGTCAAACATGATTTAACATTTACACTTAAAATTTTAATTCATTAAACTACAGCATGTCAGATGACCCACAATCATGTTTCAGTGACAAACTACACTAACATCCAATCATCAAAAAACAGGAGCAGCTCACTTCAACATTACATTTGGGTATTTTGAAGTGCTTGTACTTGTATAAACTAATAAGTTAAATATCAATAAAGTATAGTACCGTAAATTGCAAAATCTGAATGAATACACTTGCACCACCCATTCTTAATAATAATGATAATCCTGCAAAACAAGCTCTTACTTGACTTACACTCAATCTTAACAATTTTGCATTATAAATCCCATTGAAATAAGCAATCAAGCTACACACTCTTGTTTTTAAGTACATGTACAACAAACTACTTACAATGAAGCTATCAAACATTAAATTCATATCAAAATATACACCACTTTGCATAAAAAATTCAACTGTACAAATATACAATCAAGAGTAGTAATAATTTGAATGTTTCCATTTGAAGTATATTACCTATCTGATATAGAGACCATAGTGCACTGTAAAATGTCCCCTTTATAACAGAAAGTAACTACCTCCGTGACATAAGGCCACATTATAATAAGGCTGAGCCTTAAATGAAATGTTTCAAGAAATTTTTCTTTTGAAAGACATACTCTAGTTAGTGTTATCCTGTACTGTATTTGTAAGGACTGAAAAAATCTATTTCAGCCTAGAAACTTTTCTGCACTGCATATAGGACAAAAATAGTTATGGTACAACGCTCAGGAACTCTTACAGTGGTGTCAAAAATAAATGTAACTTACTGCAGACCAGTCATTGTATGTCATAAAAAACACCAGTTCTGAACTGTTTAACCAGTGAAAAGTAGAACAATCGCTACATGCAAGTAAAAATGTACACATTCTCTTCAACCCCTGGAACGCAATTGGAAATACTAGTGGTAAGACCAATAAAAAATGTTGGCAGGTATGACCTGTAGCACTCTGGGATCGCTGAATGATCAGAGTGGGCTACGTAAGGAAAGGTACAATACCAAATTCCTCTCAGATGACACCCTAGAAAGGGTGGGGGTGTAACTGTTTGCTGAAGGTAAACACAGTCTTGGCAGTATCCCTTACGACTCCAGTTATTGCTCTCTAACTTTCACTACTGCATTCTTTTTGTTTTTCCTATCTATTTGTTGCTTGCTGCTTAAACCTTGCTCCAGTTTTCCCCTCAAATGTAAAACCAATCCTCTAGGGCAAGGCAGAGTCCAGAAATGAAGTCTGCTTTTCACGATGAATCAAGGGAAGATGAAGGTATGAGCACTCAGCACATATCCCTCTGTAAAACTGTCAGTACCTAAAATGTTCTCAGTCTATCCACTTTATAAATTTGAAATTTACTTGAATAAATCCAATTTCATCTTTTTATAACAGATCACACGAAGACTGAAATTTTAACAATGTAATCTGTCAAAATATTTTATAACTTCAACATGCCTAGTCAAAACATGAGACCAAGTAAAGTCCATTCCAGCCTATAACCAATGCCACAGAGGGAACAGGAACATAATGACAAAATGTCAAAACCTGAACCTCAAGCACTGCAAAATATAAAACAAATTGCAAAGACAATTTTTGTAATTATGCATGACCTAGGAAATTTCTTCCAATTGCCATTAAGTAATAGCACAATATGACCAACTGTGTAACTCCACACCAAACCATATCGAAAAACTGGGCCAAAAGTCTTGTTACTGCTGACCACAGTCTGTTCTCAAGGAAGAAGCCTATGATACACCTGTGAACTGCCTGACCACTGTCTGTTCTCATGGAAGTAGCCTATCCAACAAGCAATGGATACCTCCAGCTCTAACTACAGGGCATTCAGGACTTCTGTACACCACGTGGGACGAGCAAAAGACTGAAATCCAGGTGCCCAGGAATAATAGACCAGTACTGTATATACTTATGAAAAATTAAGCCAAATTAAGAGATCAATATCTCGCAAAACCTAGCTTTACAGCATACTGAAGTCTAGTTAAAAATGACTTAAGACTCATATTACAACAGCATTATAGTGATTCACTCCCCAGTAGAGTCTTGACATGACTGGTTTATCAGCCAATAAGCTGAAAATTACTTTAATAGACTTTTGTTTGCAAACATACAATGAAAATCATACCCTATTTTAATAAGATCCAGCTTCTTAAAAACTTGATGTTTGGATACTGATGGTGAAGATTCTGACAGAACTTCCTTTTTAGCAGTTTTACTCCTAGAATTAGCATTCGCCACTGGTTATGCGAAGTGGAAGCCTGACACTTGTCAGAGCAGTATATCACCCGTCACAGCAAAACACCACTCTCACAAAGTAACCGTAGCTAGTACTCCATCAGGAAGTCTCAGCAATTGTGAATTATTACTAGAACTTACACTGTGTTAAAAAAACTCCATAAATAAGGAATTGACTGTGCAATCAAACCTAACCTAGAAGTGACTTAGTATTCACTGGAAAATTAAAAATTACTTTTTGTAATAATATTGAGATCTTTTGAAAAGCATCCTAATGGAATAACAATTTGACAAAGGGTCTATAAAATTTTTAAATGTCCAGACAGAAACAGATTTACCGGTTAGAAAATTCACACAATACTGGTCTACAGTATTAATTTTCTACTTTGTAACAAACAAATCATGAAAGGTACAGGAAATGGAAAACATTTCTCCCAAATTAACTGGGATGCAAATGCAATGAAAAGAATCAAAGTAACATGAGCAATAATAGACACCAACTTCATATGCCTATAAACAAACAATACGGACAATAACGTTGCTTTTGTTGCATCTCTGTAGGGGAAAAAGAAACAGACATTCAAATGTAATACACAGTGTATAGAAAGCTTTTTCAATCTTCATTATAATGATAGCCCAAAGACAAACTTGTCCAGTGATACATTACCCATACCCTAAACCTCCAATTCTTCTGCTTGATTTCCCAACATCTCACCTTATAAATATTTTCAAGCTGGAAACTATTCAAATGAAAAATACAAAATTCTATTTACCTGAAGTATGCTAAGCATTTCAAGTAGTCTCAGCTGACAAAAACCTTAGCTTCTGTTACTCGGCCTTGTACATCACCAGTTATTAATTCCTCCATGCCATTCTGCAAAAGAGAAAATTTAAAGTCCTAAATGACAGAACTAAAACATCGAATTGATTTGGATATAAGCCATAAAAAAAAAATGAAAAAAAAAAAAAAAAAAGTTTTTAATTCTAACCCATAGGTTATGAGCAACTGCTTAAGCTGTTTTGACTTGAAACATCTGAATGTGGTTTTAATCAGCACAGAACATGAGGGTGAGTTCATCTGTTATTAGTTTCTACTGCTTCCTATTAAATTTATCATGCTAACTTTATAGAAAACCATTAATAAAGGAGGACTATGGAATTTCTAAATATTAATAGTAGGGGGACTAAGTGAATTACATCATAACAGCTTTAATCTGTGCAAACAGCTCTACAGCTGCCTCCACTTGATGGATGTTTTAAGATTTGGAACCAACATGGAACACAATGAAAGCAAATTTAACATTTTCAGTAGCACTGTTGATGCAACAAATTTTTAGAGACTACAAGTCACCAGAACAATTAAGACATTTGCACCATTCAAACATTTATCTTTCAGGAATTAAACTGACACAGAGAAGATGGATAATAATACAATGCACTAAAAACACTGGCACACAACAGTTGTGATAGGTTTAAAATTTAAAGAGAAATCCAAGAAAAGTGTAAGGTTAAGAAAAACCAACGGTACTTCTTCAACATACATTATACTGGAACCTGAAAAAGATTGACAGAAGCCTAGAAGATGGCTTGTGTGATTGACAATTGATGCAAAGTCTTCCTAAAACGTGTCGGAAAGACGAATTTATGAAGCATCCATATTCCACAAAAAAAAATAAAAAAAGGAGTACATCATTATTACCATCATAAACCAGCTTTACCAGACTACACATTTCAATGACTGCCCCAAAGAATTCATTCTCAACAGAGGTGAAATTTGCGGCAAGACAGATTGGATGGCTACATAAGACATAACCAAAGGAATGGGACAAAAGGCAAATAAGTTGAGAGAGCTGGATAGTCAAGTGGGAGAAGCCTGGGGAACAAGAAATGTAAAAGGTATGGCCAGGGGAACGTAAAATGTAAAAGGTTTGAGTCAGTGAAGCTGGGCAGAAGGGCCACTGTTACTGCCTCTAAGGCGGCTTAACATCATCATAAAACACACACACACAATATCACAACATAATATACTGGTCAGTAAGGGAAATGAACGATGTGGCAACTTCCAAAACCTATGTCAGCACACGTTGCCTAGTGTAAATTAAGGCAACACTCCTGAATGTTTTTGTTTTTCTTTTGAGTATCTGATGGGCGGTTGTTTAAAATAAAGGGTACTAAACATAACAAGCTGTCTGAGTTACCATGATAATAAGTGTTTTTTTTGTATTGGCTATGACTAAAGCTCTATTTTGATAACAATGAAAGTGACGTACGTATTGTTTTCTGTGTTCTATAGCAACTAGAAAGACCATTCATTTTTCGAGAAGAGAAAAATTCTATACTGTACTCTAGGATTTTTGAAAATATACAGTAATTTTCATTATAATTACACTCTCCAATATACAGTATAATAAACTGTAATGGTTGCTTGTCAAAAATACGCTAAAACATCATAACATAACGAGGAGTGTAGTAGCAAAAATACAATATCCTCTACCAGGTCCAAAAACAAGCCTGTTATACCCAACTCCCTCCCCACCCATGTGTGATAACTGACACACCCACTACCCCTGGTACTACCACACCACCTATTCATCAGGCAAAATGCTATGTCACGCAATAAAATTAACTTTGATAGTTTATAACATAATAACAAAGAGAAAGAAGGAAAAAATATTTTGATAATACATGCATGAAGTAATTACAAAGGCGTTGGTAAAGTTATGTATTAGATTCTGAAGGGCAGCATTTTTGTCAAGACAGCCACAACACTGGGCTGTTATAAAATGATATTGATGCATTTCTCAGGTTAAGGAAATAGATAAAGTAATTGGTAGAGAGTAGAACAAATGGTGCTGAGGGGACACTGAAAAGAACCTTTAGTACCACCTACAGTATGCACACTTCAAGTAATAACCCTCTCATGGGTTACAGGAGATTTAAAGCAACTTAAGAGTGACTATACATTCTGAAAATTTGTACTTTCTCACCTGTAATCCAAGGCCTCCGAGGTTTTCCATCATACTCTCTTCTCTGAAAAAGAAATGGAAAATTTGAATTTTGACCTGAATCTTAAGAGGAAATACTTCTTAATATATCTAATACTTATCAGAAATAAATATGCAATTAAGCTACACCAGAAATATTTTAAACTTTCAGGATACAGTGATGTTCAAGAGGTGATTTGGTACTAATAAACACAAAACAAGAAAACAATTAAGTTACCCCAACATCACTCAAAAGTAAATTCTGACAGTATTCCTAACAAGTAAAAGGACTTAAGATTTTACCACTGAAATGCACAAATGACTAACTGAAATACACATTAAGGATTAATGCGTTGGATTATGAATTTTTCCCAATGCTGACACATTAAGATCATAAATTAAGCAGAATAATGCAACAATTGGCAATATTAAGCCTAAGAATGAAGAGGAAACCCTTCAGCACACAATTAATAGCCACTTCATCATGAGAATTTTATGCTGTTGTTGTCAAACAAATTTATGAATGACTGAAGTATGGTCATGGTATCAAGGTGCTTGGTGATTAAATGCATATACTACATATTATTCACATAGATTATAAAATTTCTTGTGACATTCCTGTTCTGAGCATGCCCTCTACTAGTTCTTGAGTTAAATAATCATTAGTAGCAAAACTACACCTGATTGTGTTTGACAAATGAATTAATTTAGCACTACATAAATGCAAACTTATTTGTATGGGTACACAATCCACCCTCACTTTCTTCACTGTTCTCGAACTATGAAACCTATCATGTTCATTTTTAAAATTCATGTTTTTAAGATTATAACTGCGATCATTCTCTAGACCTTACGTTTTTAAAAAAAATTTGTGTTAACTGAAATTCCATATACTACATTTCATAATATTTATATAATAATTGATCTTTTTGGTGATTGATATCTTGGGTAAATGTCCTGTCTACAATTTTCACTCCTCTCGAGATTGTTTCTTAATGTCTTTTAAAAAACTTTCCAACATCAAAACATAAATTATTGAGTTCTTGGAAATTTTAAAATTTAACACAACAGTATGCATGCAATGATACCACAAAAAACATGGGATTTACACAATGGGTAAAACGGAGGAGGGGACTTGTCACTGTGCTGTGATGAAACAAAAGAAATTGTAACAGTCCTCGCTACAAGTAGGTCTTGTTCATAAACACCAGTTAATTATAGGCCGGCCATAAAGACATATCACATTTTGCACACTGAGTTTAGTACAAGCACAACTTGAGCAATCCAGTATAGTGGAACTTGAGTGACTCAATATAGGTATAACTTCCAAGATACTTTACTGCATAAAGTCCAAACAAAATGTTTTGTTTCCTGCCTTACTTTGTGTCCTTTACCTTTTGTCTCTTCCTCCAATTATCAACTCTCACTTTGAAACAAATTGTCCACACAAACCCTGTGAGAGGCGTCAACTATAACTCAGTGGTTTAGTTAAATCACTTAACGATACCAAGTGCTCTAGGCTCTGTGACTGGTATCAAATCTGTGTACTATCTGCCATCAGCCAAATTTGATTTAGCTAAAGAAGAACCAACATCTTTCCACAAACTGTCCCTCATCTGGCCCTTTTACCACATCCATCACTAGTAATCAGATGGCTAAGACCAAGATGAAACCAGTTCTTCCTTTATCAGCATCTAGCCCGAGTCTTGATTGACCGGTTGATCTCTGGTCTTATTTATATGTTACCGTATCTCACAACCGAGTACATTCAAATCTACTGTCATTTGTCATATCAGGTTGTTCAAGATGGCACTGTCCTGGCTGGTAACAGCACTCTCTTGCTAATACTGTAAGTTCTGGCCAATTGATTTTGGCTGATGGGGGCTTACTAGCAGACTCAAAAAATGCCATACCTTCTAACAAATCTAGAAAAGTTAGGTGCACCCTATATGCTCTTCTACTACAAGGACTTTACTATCTGGTTCCACAATTCAGTCAGGAAATTCTGAACAATGCTGGAAGATACGTTAGGAGAGTTTCTCTGAAGGGTCTTCAAAACTATACTCCTTGTTGCAGCCAGTTCATAATCTTCAAGCGTATTTATCTTTGACTAAAATTTAGGAAAATTAATTTTTGTCTGGGAAAGGCTCCAGCCACCAAAACGGGTCCACATTATATCAATACCAGTATGACATTTAGGCAATGTACATAAAGAACAGAATTCTGGTTATTATGAAACAAAATTCCCCTATTACTGTACAAAACCTGAATGTGAGGATTAACATTATCCTTTATTACAGTTATTAGTCTCCCCCAGATGCTTTACATCCTACGTTTTGCTACATTGACTGTAATACTTCAACAGTTATGAGCCACACTTAGCTGTCTTATAGCAATTGGCAAAGTTCTCAAACCTTAGGTTGTGCCATATACTTGAACCATAGCATTCCACAGAAGTTGGTCTGAGGTCTCTTACCTGAATAAACTTTGGGAACAATGAAGCTATTAAAATTAACTTCAGCCTTGTAACAAATGTGCCGCAAATGTGAACATTGCTCACATACTTGATAAAACTCATCAATTACTCATCATTTCCTGATGTACCTCAAACCCAATGCTGCAGTACATCTACTGTACATACCACCCCTCTAACAGAAGTTGCTATCTTTTGTTAAATCACCGCACAGTGGTAAATGACTTTTCTGACTTGAACACAGTTAATGATGTTGGTGACAAAAAGAAAAGTTTATTTTTTCAATAGCAAAACTTATCTGTTCAATGCAAACCCATTACTTTCACACAACCTTTTAGCATCCATGCAGATCATGAACACTTCATTCTTAGAAGGAAAGATGACATCCTGTTTTATACCAGTGTATGGAAAATGCACAACTGGTTCCAGAAGTCCATCAATAGCATAAGCTGGATCACTAACTGTGTTGTGTTACCTACCAACTATGAAGGAGCTGAAGCACAGGAAGAGAGCATTTTGTGTAATAGTGCTTCTGTATTTAACACAAAATACAAAACAATGATGGAAAAAATCTAAAAACAATCATATGGGAAAAAACACTGACCATAACACTACAATATTATAGAACTCTTTACTATGAAATGATAATGAAACACTCAAAAGATAAATGAAATATATAGAGAAATAAAAAACAAGCAAAGACCTGGAGTAAAACTTCCAGCTGTGACCAAGCCGACAAGACATTAAATCAATGACCTAGTCTGCCAATGGTGGACCTCTGAAACTAGTTGTGCTTGCACAATGCACCAGTAGTTAGCATGACATCTTTCTTTTTAGAATTAAGTGCCCGAAATTCATGCAGACACATACAGGCCTTGTATAAGTAATGGGCTTCTGGTAAAAGAAAATTTATTATAGGACAAAACTACATTTATACATGGCTTTCCCATGCACAGGTGTTCCATCCCAAATGTTGCACTGGTGGGAGTAATTATTGCAGTGGCATAAGCAAGTGCAAATTTTGTCTACAAATACACACTCGAAGGTTTTTATTGTTCCTGATAATATGGTTCTTACTCCCAATAATACTGGGTTCTCACTCCCCACGACAATAGTTAACAGCTGCAGATACAGCGAGAGCTACAACGGTATTTGTGTTAGTGAGAACATGAAGATGACTTATCCAACTGTGTACTGAAGGTGTTGAGAAACTAGCCGAGTAACAACAACTTTGCTCTTATCTCTTATAACAAGTGATGCAGGAAATGGTATCAACTGCAACTCACCTGGAATGGTTTGAGTCAGAGAAGTTATTATTGCGGTTGTTATTGGTGCTGCAAAAGGGAAAAAATACTCCACTTGTGGATGGACTGTCTGACTTTGCGTAACAAGAAAAAATTAAGAAAATAACAGATGCCTAAACTTGATATTCAAGGTTGCACAAATCACTGCATCAATAAGTAAAATCTTTATCCTATCACTAGTACTGATCAATCATCTAGTTACAAACATAAGTGCGATAAGCTCTCAAACTTAGTTTATGCTACTAAGTAACTGGCTCATTTTAGGAAAGTGAAAATCCCAACTTCACAAACAGCTGAGAAAGCACAAAGAAGAATTAAGTACTAAAGAACAGAAAAAACGCAGTAAAGGAATAAGATGAAAAACCACAAATAAACTACATTCTTCTAAAAACAAAATGCGAACAAATAAAAAACTATCTATACCATTCCTTTCCAAACACATTCTATCAGTTATCATTGGGACATTCAACCAACAATTTTGAGTGTAATAATTTAATAAAAATTCATGATTCTCACTATCTCCACTCAAAACAGTACCAACAGTAAGGAATTAAGCTAAACTGTAGGACAATTCACAGTTTCCAAGACAAACTGAACCACCACCTACGCAAATAATGAAAAACGTTGATGTCACACACATGGCTGTCACAAGGTAAATTTGATTTCTGAAAATTTTTAACTCAAAATGGTCTCACAGTTCATATGTCTATTAAAAACCAATGGGAAATTGCAATAAGTGATGACAAATACAATGTATAAATGATTCCTAAATTTACTTGGACATGACAATATATTTTCTCACTTCAAGAGTCACTAAGGATAAAAAGTATAAAATATGAATACTGCAGAAAGTATTCCAACAAGGGCTATTACCATATAATTTTCAATAGGAAACGAACCTCTCAACTTCCACGACTATATTTGCAAAAATGTAACGTGACATGGAAATTTTCACTTTTACATTACACTGCAAGTCATGCCACTGAAAGAAGTATTACCATTTTAGAACTATCACACCCACTACGTACACCTGTAGTAACTTCCAAAAGCACATATTCAAGAACTGTGCAAAAAATCTTTCCACAATGGAAATCCTAAGCACACCACCTCCAATGTGATTAATGGTTTCTGTAAACTTAAGACACATTACCACATTTTTTCCAAATCCACCACAACAAACCAAAAATCTTTCCACAACGGAATTCCTAAGCACACCCATTCCAAAGTGATTAATGGTTCTTCTGCAAACTTAAACACATTACCACATTTTTTCCAAATTCACCAAATCACCACAACAAACCATAAAAATTCCACTCACAGCACAATATTTAGGTGTGCAGAAGACTACACGTGAAAACAACCATTCTTACTTACCTTCCTTTATCAAATCGACCTCCCTCTCCACGTATTCTGTTCATTGCATGCCTGTGTCTGGACTCATGAAGGTATTTCTGTTAGAACAAACAGAATAATACATTATATGTATACATTACCATCTAGGATAACACACAAAGTACATACACAGAAAAGCCTATAAAGCTATTGAGAAAAATGTAAACGGTACATCTACAAATGAAGTTCTAGGGATGAACTGCTTCTCCTCGAAAGAATACCAGAAAATATAAATACCAAAACAAAGTGTTCTCTTATTTAACTTTCTAACAAACTTATGAGACAAAATTTGCAATATCTGAACTTCATAATCAATGAGCCAACAACCAAACTTGACGCTTACTTTTCTTTCTTTGGGTATACGGCCTTCTCCCTCAAGCTTGGCTCTTGCCTGTCTTCTCTTTAGTATACGGTGATACTGCTTGGCATTTACATACAGAGGCTCCTCTTCTAGCAACTCTGGTCCAGGTAGAGGTATTCTTTGTAGCTGTGCTACACCATTATTTACCTGCAACATATATTACTATAAATAAAAAAAAGAAATAAACACAAGTCTTGTGGTAATAAGAGAAAAATTCTATACATTGACTGATATACTCAAAATCCTATCTTTCTTTCATATGGAAATAGGGTGTAAGTACAAAGCACACAGATGTCCTGACAGGCCTGAATTGATAGACTTTCCCTTACTATAATGCATAATCTTTTACCTCGCAATCCCCATCAATCATAAGTTATTACTGCAAACAAGGAAACCCCAGTCACACTATATTTGCACTAGTCAAAACTGAGATGCATCTACTATACCGAAGTCCTGTGTACAGTACAGTATATGTACCTCTCAAACTTTGCATCACGGATCCAAATAGGCTGCTCCAGTCTCAAGTTATACTTGTGTAACTATCACCGACACCAGCGCCTCTAATTCTACAGTTATGACAGTAAAACAGATCTCAGTGTAACAATATGTCACCATGCCACAGCTTGAGATTAATCCTTTCCTACATTTATACCTTTAACCTTGTTGGAATTGAAATATAAAACTTCGGCCAAATTCAGTGCTGAAAGGGAAATTGAAATTGAGGTTTGAAAGGTGCAACAGGAGGAAAACCTCGCAGCTGCACTATGAAACAACTTTTACGAGAGGTACAGTGAAAGGAATGGAAGGGGTTGCAGCAAGGGGCCAAAGGAACACTGCAAGTAATGTCTACAGTGCACTGATGGCACTAGCCCTCCTACAGGGTCTAACCTTGTTTTGTCCTGCCCTGTCTTCTATGGAGGTTCTTGATGGTATGGTTCTTTGTCCACAAAGTCATGGAAAAACTTTATCCAAGCTGTTTTGCTCTTAAACTTATAGCTAGGTTCCAAAGACACAAGCAGTGGGCCAACAAGGAACAACACTCTCATTTCTAATCATAGCCATTTTCAGACGTGTGTCTAAAACTGTGACTGGCATCGTTCTGGTTCTCAAAACCATTTTCCTAATTGCTATCATCATGACCAAACACAGAGTGATTTGAGATCAAGTCAACATTAAGAGAATCTCTGAATTCAATGATTCTTAGGTAAAGTACTGCCATCCTCTAATGCCCATGAGTTCTTCCCTCATGAATTGGGCCTACTCATTGTTGCATAGGCCAGTGCTCAAGAGGAGGTAGCAAAGGCTGGTTAAGGAATCAGGAACCAGGAGAGGTAGTTTAACCTCAACTGTCACCATGGTTGCAATTTTCAACAATGGCAACTCTTCCTGAACTCAACATCCACTTCATGGATACAAAGCCACCTATTACTCAAGACCATTTGACAATCATCATCTGAAGACCTCTACACCACAACTCCAGCAGTCTCAATAGTATCCTGCCTCCCTGGATGTTACTACACATCCCATAGAATACAAAAGTCCTTTCAGTCTTGAGGAGCAAATTTGCCCTTTTATCCCAGCTAAGAGGGCCACTGGACAGTCATAGTATCCTAATTGGTCATGTTGGCACTCTGACAGCATTTCAGGCCAATGTCTAAAAACCTAAGTACCTATGATCAATCTCTGACAATGGTCAACCATTGCCTGACCCTATCTGGCCACAATTTACAGCCTAATATAGAACACTTCCCATAACCATAGCAGTAGTTAACAAATGCCTAAGGGAATGCACATGGCTGGCCAAACGCATAAGGCAGGGAACAATCAGATCCTTGCATTGAAGTGTTCAGTGTTAAGCTGGTAAAAAAGCTGTGAAGATGAATGAACATCAAGGTTGTAGTCTGTACTACTCTTATATAAGATTTAATGAAATGAAGATGCTGATAAAAGATTAGTATTGACCTTTAGTGTCGCCACACTGAAGAGGGAGCACGATGCTCCGACATAAGTTTCTTGCATTTATTTGGTCCACAATTTGTGATTTACTAAAGTGAGGATGTACCGTTAATATGGATTTGTCACGGGATGGAAGGGTTCCTCTCTCTGACCTTGCAATATGAGACATAAAAAATAACTGTGGCCAAAACACCATTTTCCTAAACACACTAATTATAAAATTCAAATAATACAAGAGAAAAACAAATGGTGAGAAAACACTTAAATTAAGACAAAGGTTGGCTGAGTTGGCTCTACAATGGCGAGCCGAATGTTGATGCAAATTGCAAAAAGGATGCAGAGCACTGTGGGAACATTCTGTTCAGCTGGAGCATGTTGGTGTGCCTGGGACAGTTCTACATGGGATAAGGCATCTTGAGAATGATGGGTTGTCATGAGTAACAACAGTTACAAACAATATCTAACACAGTTCAACCTCGAAAATCTGGCAACATTGGGACCATGCCACTGCCGGACCACAGAAAAGTCACTGTCATTTGTTATGTTAGTTCCTTAGCAAAATTCTGGCCTGCTCCATAAGCATCTCTCCTGAAATGCTTACACCTTTGCTACACTGGAGCCTAACCTCTTTATAAGTGCACTGTCAAATTTTTATCTCCTCCATCCTTCATTGTTTTTCGGCACTTCAAACTTGTCTGGCTTCGTTTCTTTAAACCTGCACGTGTGAGAGAGAGAGAGAGAGAGAGAGAGACACTACTGGTCCGGTTAGGTTGTTACAACAACAGATATCCATTTGCAAAAGTCAAATAATACAGTTGTGTCAAGAATAATGATAATTTTAGTAAAACTGTTGTTTTACATACCGTATGCAATTATATTTCATGTATTAGTGTCATTTTATCATATTATAATTTATGAACACAGGAAATGTGCACCATTGCATTCTGCTAGCACAGTACATTATTTACGTTCTTAAAATCATCAGCTGACTGCATTTTACAGCTATCACAGCCATTAGTTGTTAAATGAAACGCATTTCAGAGATTCGTTTTATACATAAAGTGTCATAGCAGTTTAAAAATGCAACTTCATACACTTTATTTATAAATGGAGTAAAATTGAATGAAGTAAAGCTGCAATTTCACCAGTATTGGATGTTGCTTAAGGCTCATCCAAAACATTTTGTGGCCTGCATATTATTTGTTTTTTCAGCCACAGATACAACCATAAATTTAGTGGCATACTTTCATAACATTTTTCTCTCCATGAGTGAAGGATGAATAAAGATTTATTTTATTCTTATTTATGGAAGTCACCGTTGAAAATCAGCAAATTTTTAACAAGTCCACAACTGTAACTCAACCCTTGCTAAACATGTGTTACAATAACTGACATGGGTAAATGGCTGTTTCTTGATTCGATTTTTTATGTATTTGCTGTCGTTCATGCTAGTGTCTTGCATACAGCAGTAAGTGGGTGTTAATCATAAGAAACAGCGATGAATTCTTAGATGTCACAAGGTTGGTAAGCCTGATTTAATGTACTTCTAGGCCTGTTTATTAGTTTAAAGCTAACTTGGATGTAATAGCATTATTAATGGTATCTAACGAAACCTAGACAGGCATAGAAAGCCTAGCACAGTGTAATCTACTGAAAATACATCTTGCACTGTTCACAATTTATACATGAGATGAAATCATGTTCTTGTGTGACATTCTAATGATCGCATGATACGTGAGATTGGAAGATACACTAGTACATACACAAATTACAGTTCTTTTGTAAGCTGTATATTTTTGAGTTTCACAGGATATTTTCATTGGAAATAAACTGTGCCTGTCGATTTACGGAGCAAGCTTCAATTCCGAAGTCCAAAAAAATCCAAAAACTGAAATGTGGCGCTGCCCTCGTAGCCACTCGAGAAATCATGGCAGCCGATTCAAAAACTTCCTGGACCACGGAATGCCGGATTTTCGAGGTCGGACTGTACAACAATAACAATTTACTGAAATATACTTTGACAAAAATATCCACCGTAAAATCTGAACTCACCATGACAACATTAGTCAGGTTGCTTTGCACTGACTGTTGTGTTTGATTTGAAGTCGTCTGGTTAGCCTGATTAGCCTGGGTAGTGGCCGTTGCTCCTGCTAATTGGATAATGTTACCTGAAATATTGAGAACTTAAGAAATAAACTGTCATTAGTGAACGGTTTCACTTGCCTACAACATGGATTGGATGCTAAACCTAAAAATATATGAGGCAGGAAAAATTTCAGCCATATTCTGAAAAGAAAAAATTAAATGGTAGTGCAACATGTTAATTTATAAAAAAAAAAAAAAAAATGCACTCACAGCCAAAACTAAACACGCCCTTGGAGCAAAATTTACTATGTAAAGAACGAAGAACAAATGACAAGCATAAAGTACTACTGAGAAAGAAATCAGTAAGGAGTCCAGAATACAGAGGCAAAAAAAAAAAAAAAAAAAAAAAAAAAAAAAAAAAAACATAACTTAAAAAGAAGGATCAAACCAAAGAATACACTGGGAACTGGCACAGCATGAATCAAAAAGTAAAACCGAGGTCTGAAAATAAAACACTAAAAACTATAAAAAGAAACTCCAAGCTGCGAGTTACGGATCAGAAGAGCAAAAATGTCAATAAAAATCAAAAGTATGGTTGAAAGCATAGTGCAGTGGTAGGCATCAATTCAATTCCCCCAACCATACGCATTTGAACTCAATTACAGAAAGCATGAAAAATAGTCCACATAAAAAAAAACTAAAACTACAAAGTAAAAACCGAGTATAAACTTGACTGAAATTGTCATAAGTTTCAAAATAAATGGACAATGCAAAAAACAAATTCAGTGAGATGAAAGTAACATAAGAAAATAAGGTTGGAAAGGGAATCATCCAAGAGATTTAAACTGAAAGAACATTTAAACACATCTATAAAAATTTCCCATAGAATTAGACAGTCCTGAAAACCTAAAAATCATTATGGTAAGTAAAATTTCAGGTGTACCCAGGTTAAAAGCAAGTGATTTACACCGAGAGCAATGAACCATCAATGTCAAACAAATTTCTGTTTCCTCAAAATCTATGACATGAATTGGATTACATGACATAGCAAAACTAATACGTAACAATTAAATTACACAGTACTGTAGCTGTTTCAGATAACAGTCACTGTAAATGGAGTACAGAAATCAACAACAGGACAAGGTAATAACTATAGAATAAATCTGACCCTGTATCTCTAGCAGTATTACATACTCTCAAACTTGTACTTTTAATAATTATAAACAAGGGTCATCAAAAAAGAAAAAAAAAAAAAAAAGACATTTTCCATCTGTTCCTAGAACATGTCAGTACCACATTTTCCATGTAGCTCTTAACTTACATAACAGAACTTTGCAATTTTTTATTACAAAAATAATTTGCTCCTCTTATTTATGAATGCGTAAGGATGTGACTCAGCCGTAGTAATCCAGAAGCCCAAAATGGCTAATTAATAAATAATTCTGTAACTATCTGAACAAGCCATTACTAACATAATGCAGGTACAGTATACATAACCAACTGGTCAAATTTCCATACTCATAGGTCTTGTCAAAAGAATTATTTGTAAAAAAAAAAGGAATAATTGGAATAATGTGAAGTTTAAAGATGTTGAACAGCTAAGTAGACAGTCCTACATAACTAATAAGAAAGACGTCCAGTACTAACAGAGAACAAAATACTATCAAATCGCAAATTGGAAGTTGGATTAACTGCGGTGGCCTGGTAAGAATGAAACCCATTCAATTGTGAACGTGGAGCTGTGACGGCAATGAAAGCGTGACAAATTGCTGTACACTAAGAGAGAGAGAGAGAGAGAGAGAGAGAGAGAGAAACAATGCATACATTTCAAAACAGTTTATACTACAATACACTGTGAGAGAAAACCACACACATAATAATACCAATAAAATTAATTATACTAATAATAATATTAATAACAAATGATAAAAAACACAAGCTCTGATCTGTGGGAAGCAGAAAAAGCAATTATTTCCATGGAAACACAGAGAAATGGATCAATTTGGTAAAATACAAGGAATGAGGATGAACAAGAGATGTCTTAGAAATAAAAATAGATGACAAATAACGGAAAAAATGTTGGCACATGGAGATTTTTACAGAAAAGTGTAAGAATTAATTCATTATCCTTTGATTACTCAATCACTTGTTGTATCGACTGAAAAAATTATTTTTCTCTTCTCACATCTTTCACAGTTTTCTCTTCATTAAACTGAACAGTACATTTATGTGTGTATTCATTAGGATTAATTGTATTTCATGACTTTTTTGGGAGGTTTATTTTTCCAGTATAAACTGAATGTGAAAATTCATTCAATCTCTCTCTCCCTCAAATCACCTTTAAGGATTTTTTCTTTCTATCTTTTTTTTTCCTTAATCTTTCAGGACTCTTTGATTTCTTATTTTAATGGCAATGCATCAAATGGTAATGGTGGTATTTTCTAGCATCTAGGGCAATCTTTATAAATAAACAAAATGAGAGCTCAACTGAAATTCAATCTCTCTCTCTTGAGTTTTGTTTCACTCTATCTTGCTGCTTCTTTTTTATGGTTAGCGAAATACACAATGTTCTGTATATGAACCCTATGCATGGGAACTGTACAACAATCTAGTAATTATAGTTTTAATTCACCCTGAAGTACTTACGATGACTTATCACATATAACCAAGCTTATTGTATTTTACTAAGTAGATAACAAAATAAAAACAGACAAATAATAGCAATGAAAGGTATGACAACATCAATTTTAGAACTTAAGATAGCTTCAAAAGGAACTTTGGATACGATTACGATGGCCTACAAATTCAGTCATTACAGTGAAAATGACTCCTCAAGTTTTAACTTTCACTAGTACATTCGTTCGAGTTTATGAAATCCTCACATTGATTTTTACCCATTACGTAGCAATGTGATACTTCCTCCAGTAATATGAAATGGCAAAATGTTCTTTTCATTTTTGTAACCTGCTGTGATAATGGACTTCAAAACACATTCTTAGGTACAGCAAGTTGGTCAATTGGTCACCTTCTCAAACCTATTACATTTGGTTAACATAAGTATTAACTTATATTAAAATGGTACACCCTTGGTTCTGGTATATATAAAAAAAATCCAATACAATATTTCCATACCATACTGATATTGTAGTAAGGAAAAAGTGTGTTCCCAACTGCATTTGAAATATGTTGATGTCACTTCATTTCTTTATCATTCTACTTTAAATATTCTATGCACTTTTCACAAATGATCATGGATACAGAACAAAAATCTTTCAAATGCATACAACAATTTTTTTAAATCTGTAGAATAACTTTAAATAGTTAACTAAAGAGACCTTAAAAATTCAACTGGTTTCTCATCACCATAGGATGAACATTCTTCTTACTACTATATCTGCTATAAACCTAAAACAAATAGCCAATCAAAGAAAGTCCTATGAATCTGGTATCATTCTTGTTGCAATGATCAAAATCCAAAGCTTTTCAGCTGGTAAAGCATTTTACTAACAAACAAATTTACACTGACTGAACTAGGACTTCACTTCAATAGCCTTTGGTACTAGTATCACCAAAGGTCAAGTGAAGCTTATGTAAAACCTACAATGTACAGTAGTTTTTATGCAAATCTGCTCCAACACTGCATTTCTCTATTCAATAGGTCCAACATTAAACGGGAAGAAGCCAGATTTAAGTGTTCTGAATATCAAAAAAATAACCTGAAATCTTAATCCTTGTGTGTGGTTAACTGGATATCAAATCTCCCAACAGTAATTACTGACCACCATCATTACCATTAAATTATCATTGAACAGCTGAACCAAACCACTGAGTTAACATTTTCAACTCCCCTTGGGCTGACCCAAAGGGTTTGTTCATTATGAATACATCAGACCTTTAGTTGTTTTTGATCCTTTATGCATACCGTTGATACTTTATAAACACTGTAGGTCAAAATGTTTCCAATCCTTTACATAAAACTGTTGGTTATATTTAAATTGTTTCCAACACTTTATATATGCCGTCGGTTAAAAGTTGGACAATTCCCAAAGATATGTCTGAATGTAATTGTTTTGTATTCAGGGACTGGGTACTGTACTGTGATGTCTTCTTTAACTAACCTATTATAGGTAGTGCTCTCAATGGCCATTCAAAATCAGTGTTAGCCATGAAGAAAAAATACATCTCTTTTAACTTTTCTGTTACCCTCAATGGCCACTTAAAATAATTTAACGTCAGTCGAGATGGGGAAAAATTACTCACCTGCTGGTTGCTGTCCAATAACATTTCCCGAGTTGTCAACTTGTATGGGATACACCAAAGCTTGACCATCGGAAGTTTGGATAATCTGTGCTTGCTGAGATGATCCTCCTGGCACGACCACATGAGAACCTCCCTGCAAAAAGTATAAAGCTTTTTTAGAAAATCTAAAAATCTAGTCATTTTATTATAGGCTGTCAAAAGTGGGTTTTAGCAACAGAAATACTCACTGAATGAGCCATTATGATTGTCCAATGACACTTCACATTGAGACACCAGTTAAACAAAAATCAAGCTGCATTACCAGGTTTGCACTTCTAATTTTAGTAAACACGACAAATGGGTTCAACTACAGGTTTGGCACATAAATGCATAATATACCCTTACTATTATACTGTATACCACTGACAAACTCTATTTAAATCAAAGCAATTTGATGATACCACCTCTTTAAGTGATTTCAGTTATACTGTACTGTATTTCATGAAATGACTCCATAAAAAATTCTCAGTAAAGCACATCAAAGAAGCAAAAGGCGTAACTGAATAAAGAGGCTTCATCTATATTTCGAATGTAAAACATTTCTCTCTTTGAAATGAACTTTGACAATACAAACTATCATAATTCAACTTTAATAATATGATTTAGCCAGTAACTCAACCTGTACACCTATTAGGCTACTATTTTTGACATACAATAAAGTGGCAGATAACACCACAACTAAGAATTCAACAGCAAGTCTCTCAAGTACCATGGGAACATCCAGATGTCAAAACATACAGACTTATCATTCATGGAGATTAAAGCTTTGTTTGTCTAACGATGTGTCATGTCATGATAAATACTTGTGATGAGGTCAATAATGTACAACCATAACTTCAGGAAATGAAGCAATGTACATCAAGACAAAGTAACTACACAAAAGGGTATACTGTTGTGAGGAGCAAGTTAATATTTATACGTATAGTATATATATGTATACCAAAATGTAGTATATACAGTACAAGAACAAGGCAAAACATGCCATGCATCACGCACTTTGCTTTAAAAACTTTTGCACGGTGATGCACCAACTGCCATACCTGTATGCTTGAAGCTGGAACCACTTGTATTTGCTGGAGTTGTTGCGTATTGCCCGCAGATGCTACTTGGATCGACCCCGCTTGTAGCATCAACTGCCCATTAGCTGTCTGGATGATCTGTGCACCCTGCAAGTTGATGAGATTATGTATTTCTGACAACAGAGCATTCTATATGAGTGGTCAATTTAACAATTACTGAACTAGAATTCTCTCAGACATTTGTACGGTGGGCTGCAGCGTCACGTTTATAAAAGCTATAGTTAAAACATAAGTGGGTATCAAGAGAACAAATTAATAAAGATTTTAAATGCACACCACAGCAAAAATCAAAATGATGCTATGACAGGAAATTTCTTGAGACTGGATTTAAATGATAAAACAAACATTTTTAAAAATACCAAAAACACTTTGAATAAAAATCAGTCGGTGACAAACTAAAAAAATTACTGTACCTGTGTGGCAGCCTGCTGGACAGCCTGCATTCTGTACTGTGTAACCAGAGCTTCCTATGAATAACGTCACCAATGCACGAAACACTGCAAAGAAGAGCAATCACGAATGAATGGCAGGTCTCAAAATATCAATATAGTGTTACAACATTTTACAATTTGCAAGCAAAATCCAATTGCACAGCTTTAGATGCAAATAGTATGTCTGCATGATACACAGGAAGATTCCACCTTAAAATATTTGAAATCATAAAGCATTCACGTTCATTTGTTATAAAACAACAAATGAGGCTCATAGAATGTCTTTACTAGGAGTACAGTATAGTACTGTTACATCTCTTGCCCACAAAGTTCTTCCTAGTCTTCCTTATGTACTTGATTTTGTCAATACTAAAGGCTGCTTTTCCAATTTCTATTGCAAATTCTGACTAAATTGCAATTCAATTCTCCCAGTGCCATTTTTCAACCCTCTTCAATAGCAAGTACTTCATTCCAGCTGTGTGAGTCTGAATACTGGTACTCAACCTGGTGGGTTGGTTAAATCTAATTAAAGCTAAAACTTTTGGAGGTAGTTTTTTGAACCCTATATTATTGTAGTGACATACAGTATTCTGAAAAGTACTACCCATGCAAAGAGGTACGGTACAGTAAAAAGAAATTACTCCACAACAGCCACTTCACTATGTGCTATGTCTGGAAGCACCGTTTTCAGGACGTCAGCTTATTTGCAATTAGTCGTGTGTGTATCCACTTCAAAGCACCCTAAGAACACCTGATAAAACCTTGCAAATCATAAGACATTCTGCTGTTGAAACAAGTCCCTGACCTAGGCCAAGAGGCATTCTGAAATGTCCAAGACAAAGGAAACCCGCACACTAAACCTAGGCCAGTAAAACTGCAGACTACTACAGCACCCCTCTAGTTCAGTAACTACCAGACTGTGCAAAATGGGCGCTGTGTTTAGTAACAGTCCCCTGATGATGAATGTAAAAACAAGAACAAAAGGTGGAAAATATCATAAAAAAATGTACAAAATCATACTCTAGAAAATACAACAATTGGCGACTGGCGGGAATCAGGCTACAGTTTTCGATGGCAGTTTTATCCCTAGGACTTTCTTAAGCCCTTATTTCGAACTGATAAAATAGCACATACATGTAACAGTAGTCCTGACAGACCTAACACTAGCTAAGAACATCCAACTTTTTCAAAGTAATTTTTTCCCCAACTCCACAGTGGGACCTTGTTAATCTCATCAAAATCATGACCTTCCGTGTTGTGTCAACAGCTCTGGGCTAGCATCAGATGCCATACCTAGAACAAAAATCAGGCTACAAAAGGCAGTTCATATGCTAGCCTAGTGCTAGGATAGGAAGGGTAGAAATATAAGATTAGGCCAAAGGCCAAGCGCTGGGACCTATGAGTTCATTCAGAGCCGAAATGAAAATTGAGAGCCTAGTGGCAATTTCTATATCAGTCATTATCGGCCACTTTTACATAGTAATTTTTTCAATCATAATCACTAGCTTAATATAGCAACTAGGCCATGATGTATTGAAGGAATAATACTGTATTATTACACCAAATAAAATCTGAAACTAGTCTATCTTAGGCCTGACTTTGACAAGTGTAAGCTAACTAGTACCCACATGTTAAGCTAACTTTAAAACCTATGTGGGTAAAACTGAAGAGTAGCCTAGTACCGGCCCCCTCTGGTTCAGTAACTACCAGTTTACGAGCAAAATGGGCACCACATTTATTACCAGCCCCCTTCGGGGTGAATGTAAAACATAAACAGAGTGATACAAATGACAAAACATATACAAACACATAAACAAAAGGCAAAAAAGGTAATCCTACAGTTTAGGGGTCCAAATTCACTGCATTATGTAAAGCCAAGATCCAGTGCACAGATTCATCACTGAATCATGGAAAACACAGAAAAAATGAGAAGTTTCTCTGCTTACAGAAGCAGAGATTGTAAAAAACAATGGTAAAGGAGGAACGTAAACACACAAAAACATGTCTTATAGAATACGGACCTATAGAATTTTGAGAAAATCGTAAATCTATGCTTCTGTAAGCAGATAAACTGCTCATTTCTTCAGATTTATCAAAACGTGGCTGCTGAAAAGAGCTTGTGCCAGGTTCCTTCCTGGTTTCAAAGCACTCACTCCACAAACAGTTGTGGGCACACTACACTATTTGCATGAGGTGCAGAGCCTTATTCCCTTTGTTTTCTTACAATCTCTGCTTCTGTAAGCAGATAAACTGCTCGTTATTTTTTTAAATATACTTCTGTTCGCAGCTCTGTCGAAAGAAGATATTGAAAATAGAAAAGACAACTCAAACAAACACATACAAGTGAGCAGCGACTTTGAACCCATAAATTGTAGGATTCCTGCGATAAATATATTCTGGCTGGTGACAGGCAGGAGCCGTGTCGTGGCAGTAGTCTTCAGTTTTACCAACTCAAGTTAATCCCTAATGAAAAGTCCATTACTTAGGGTACATAAGCTTATGTCTTTTACCAAACAAAGCCACTAGATTTAACGGTTGCCTAGCCTTTGGGTTATGCAGTCAACAGAATTACAGGCCTAACTGGAGCTTGGAATTCTAGGTTCTGACATAACCCGGCTTAGCCTAACCTATATTTTCCTCCTTCCCCAAGTAGGTGGTCAAAGCTGGCCATAGCTTAAGCCAAAGATCTGTGCTTAACTACGACACCATATTGGTTACGACATGCCAGATTTGGACACTTACAAGAAGACAGGACATAGTTTAAAGAGCTAAGGTAAAGAAAACGTTTTCCCTAACGTAGCCTGGACTACAGTACCCTAAACAATAGTCTACGTGGTGCAAATACAAGCCTTGCTGCATTCTTGACTGGTTAAGCGAGGCCTATCGCCCAAATTCGAGGTAAATCCCTAAGTTACGAAATACATTCCCCAAAACTGATCAAAACTTCAGTGCTTAGGATCTTAATTTCCCTCTCGCGATCTTGTCAAGACTCACTTCATTTCGGCCGAGGCTGCTGCGGCCGCCGCTGCCTTGATCAACATGGCTATCCCCTTAATAAGAAAGAATTCGAAGGGGGCCCTTTCCTTTGTCTTCGAAAAAGGGGGGTCGCATCTCCCCTAGCTGGACGAGAGAGCCTATGTCTAAAGTCAAAAAACATGACAGCCTCCCCCAATCCCTTCCAATCGCCAATCAGGAGTGCAGCAAGGGGTGATAGAACGAAGCAACAAACTTACATTGGGTATTAGGTTGTAGTTAGATATGATTGGTGGCACAAAACCAATGAACAGACTCGCACACACACACAGCCCTCACCATTGGCCAGATGCGTACGTACTCACGCACTCACTCACGTAGACTGGCGACCGCCGGGAGGAATTTCGTTCGCGGTCCGAATGTTTACGTTCGACGCGGCGGCGTTTGCTGCGATCGGTGGTCGATTCCCGCTTGCTTTGAATTGTTAAGGGTCATTTTGCTCTGATGCATGATATGAAAAGTCATTATTTATATATTATAAATATCTATAACATGGATTCGTCTTCATGATTTTGAATATTGTTAATTCGGCTGCGTTCATTACAACGAGGACGCCAGCGTTCTAGTGAGCTCACCAGCTTCTAGAATTGACGTGGAAACGTTTATTTGCTATTTTTGTATAATATATAAAATGTTTCTGAAATTTTCCATATATAGCCTATCCACAATTAAATTCAATAAACTTTATCTAAAATGAATTTATTATCCATACATGCGTTGATGATTTTGCCTTTTTAAATCAAAATCTTTGACATTAACAAATTCTCCTCACATAGAGACAAAGGCTGAACTCGATTAAGTTTTTGTGACTGATGTACTGAAGTTATCAACAAATTTATATTCCAATTGTGTTATACATTATATGCATGGCTAAGGTTCCTTGCAGAATATACGTATTAACAATATAAGCTTATAAATAAGAGAGGTTTTCCGCTTGTACTGTACAAAATGCAATTGTAAGACAATATCTTAGTTTTGGTTTCATTTCGGCCGAGTACAAATCTTCGATAGATGAATATTTTGGGAGCTATAAATACTATGTTTTCGGAAAACTTGCACGAGTTAGAATCGTGCATGACGTGCATTAAAATTAGAGGAAATTCGAGGCAACCGATCCATTTCCGAACGTGCAACTACCAAATGGGAAACGCAGCTGACGTCTCCACAAATGAGACTAGACCAGGCGTGGCGACTACACAGCGGTGCCACATCTCGCATTCCAGAGCGTCATGTTGATAATTAGCCTAATTGGACTCATTTTAGTTTTCATCAACTTTATATTTCATTGTAAATTTGTTCTTTAGGCCACGTTCCATCACCAAGTAAAAAAAACTGCCCGTTAAAGTAACATATTGCCTTCAGGCAGAGCTTAAAAGCTTTAGGATGCCTGCGATATTTGTCGTTTTCCGGTCTATTTACGATTGTTTTAACATTCACTAACGATCCAGAATTGTACTAAAGCGCGCTACAAGCACAATATTTTCAAAAACGGTCTCCAAAATTATAATTCTGACATCGCCGCATAACGATCTAAGGCTTACGGCGTTGCCAAATCAAATTGTACACGTGAACAACTGTTGACTGAAATTTAAGTAATCGGCATTTCGCATAAAGGACAGGATAGGAAAATCACTATGTAATACATTCGTTTTGCATATTCCAAAAGTCATCACGCTCAATAGGCCTTATACGAAACAGATCCTTGAAAACATCTGGCACACGACATTCCAGTGGAAAACATCTTTCGTTCGGTCAAAATCCAGTGTTCCAGAGATTCGTCAAAAACAAACTGTAAACCCGCAGAAACACATAAAGCTGAGAAAATCTGTTTTCGCACTGTAAGTATCTATACGAGTTGAATTTGCTTAAAACTGCACTGAACAACTCCGCCCGGGCTTTTCAAAAACAACAAATTTGTCTAAGTTTCGAATGAGATAAGTTTACTCGCAATTGTTCTAGTCCTCATAACGGAAACAGAAGACAAACTGTCTTAGTTTACTCGTCTTTGAGATATATAAACAATCGTTGTCCACAACTGCGATTTAGGTTAATTTGCAATGCCCAATTATTCTTTTTATAAAACATTAATTATAATTTGATCAATCAGGTGGGTTCCTTAAGGTAGTTGGCAGTTTAATAAGCAATATTTTCCCAATAATGCAGCCATCGTTTACGACCTGGGAAGATAATTGTAGAGCTGTTTGAAGAATAGGACTGCCAAGAAGTCAGCTGCATTCGTCACACGAAACGCAATACTTGTCCCCATACTTTTCCGAAGTTTTTTCTACCTTCTTGAGCTATAAAAAGTTTTTATCAAAAGCTTTCCGTCCTATTTGTAAACTAATTCGGTGTCACTTCAAGCGCTGAATGGGAACCGCTGTGTACAGAGTCGAAATGTTAAGTCTTAACGTTGGCCCAGGGCCTCTCCCCCCTCCCTAGCAAAACAAACATACATACCCCCCCTCCCCAACTACCCACCCACCACCCAGACGCGCCACCAAACGCCAGAGCATCCCCGGTAGTGGAGATTGCTAGCCAAACGTTTGCTGCGCCTGTCAAAATCTTTAATGTGTTTTTACTGGGTTTGCTGTTGTTCGATTTAGGTGGGCCTTGTGCCAGTACAGGTTGTTTGTAGTTTTTGCTAGAATAAATAACTCTTGTACTAGAGTCGACTCACATGGTTTCAGTCACTGATTCTGATATGTGGTCTAATTCATGAGTTGAGAATTTCGTTTTCTTGTGTATTTACAAAGTCATCTGGGTTTCTTTTAAGATTAAAATAATTTAAAAAATAACGTTTTTTTAATGCACCAGCTTTAACCTTATTTCCAATCAATTCTCCCCTTCCCACCCCCCTTAAACAATCAAAAACAAAATAAAATCTATTGGTCAATTTTAAGATCAGGAGCATGTCATGAAAGTCATGACAGAATTCAGAGGTCCACAACAGGCCACCTACTCATTCTACACACCCGATCACCAGGTGCTGAGCACGAAAAATGCACAAGATAATTTGTTGTTACCAATTACAAGTTCTCATGATGAAAGCAAAGCCTTGTAATAACACAGCTAAAAAAAAGTTGTAATTACATCATGAATAATAAAGATGCCATCTTTATTTCTCTCCTCTTCAAAAAACAATAAACAAATGTACAACAATTATACAAAGGAATAACTAGAAAATACTACAGTCTTTTTTTTACATATAGAACACTTTGGTTTGAACATGGTGACGTATGAAGAATAGTCATGCAAAATTAAAGAAATAAAATAAATAAATAAATAAATAAATAAATAAATAAATAAATAAATAAATTAATAAAATGAAAAGCTCAAGTAAAAAATGTCAAGCACTCATTTCAGAGAAAGGTTAAAAAATGTACATTTCTCGGGATTACATTGACCCCATCTCAACACTTTGGTTACCAATTTCAAGTAGTAAAAAGTTTTGAAAATTCAGTTCAAGGAAGTATAAATAATGTTGATGTTTGATAAGTGAAGCAAAAAGAGGTCTTTTAGCTATGGTACTAGACTTGGATGTTAAGGTGTGAGCTTTATCTAAACCTTATGTACGTAACTGCATTACCAACGTAGACCAAATCGTTTAACCAACTTGCAATAAAATGAAAACTTTCACTCTCCTTCTGTGTAAATTATATTTCATAGCAATTCACGGTCTAAAAACCCACCATCACAAGTTATAAGTGAAAAAATTGCCTCTATATAAAAAGTCCGAAAAAAAAAAGTTCCGATGGAATCAAAACTGAGTGACCTTGTGCGGGGATGGCTGGTAGTGGGAATACATCTCGTAAGGATTCTCCTTCTGCGGGAAGTGCACGGTGGGGTCCGGGGTGTAGGCGTGCACTGGAGGATGCAACTGCGAGTAGGTCATCTCCGGCAGGTGGGAGATCGAGTCGTACAACGCCAGGGAGGAGGCGCGCGCCAAATCGTGAGCCGAGTGGGGTCTGGAAAGCGCGCGAATGGGCGTTGCGGTGAGAGCCTCCCTGGCGGCTGCTCGCACCATTAAGTACGTCTTTGGTACAAAAATGCACAGCAGGAGACACGTCGGCGTGGCGGCTAGACCTAAGCAGATGCAGGCGTCGCTCCAGATGG
Organism: Macrobrachium rosenbergii; assembly: GCF_040412425.1. Taxonomy (NCBI): domain Eukaryota; kingdom Metazoa; phylum Arthropoda; class Malacostraca; order Decapoda; family Palaemonidae; genus Macrobrachium; species Macrobrachium rosenbergii. Next base: position 28,440,761 of record NC_089782.1, read on the forward strand.
GTGGCATGAGCATGTACAGAGTCGCCCAGGCGACCCAGATGCCCACAACTAAGATGGTGGCTATGAAGAAGAGCAGGCCCTCGTGGTAGTTACGGCGGGACCTGATGATGAACGGCGACACCAGGAGGAGGAGGAACAACAGGAACATGACGTAAGAGTGAGAAATCAAGAAGAAGAGTCTGTCTCCTGAACAGGTGTACAAGATGCCACCTGCAAGAGGGGGAGGAGTATGCATGAACTGTGGCGGATCCATCAGGAACTGCTGCACCCCTAGGCCCGCCTGGACGCAGACCATGAAGAAAAGAAGAGCTGACTGCACCAGTCCACTCACGTGACCCACCAACCTTACACGCAGATGAAGAAGAAGAAGAAAGAATGAGAATATTACGAAATATTATAGGTTATAATGAAAAAAGTAAACATTAAAGAGCACGCTCGTAAGGAATCATTTTAAGTATTTATGACAGAAAAGGGTAATGTTCAAGGAATATAACACTCAATTCACTGAAGTCTTAAGGAAAGTAAAGCTAAAGACGATTAAAATACCTAAAGAAAAGAGGGAAGTCAGTGTCATTTGGAAAAATGGATTAACAATGCGAAAGACAAAAGTTACAAAGTAAAACTGTTTAAAGTTAAATAGCTCTGCACCTAACACAAACAGGGTGTGCCCGCAACTGTGTTTATGGAGTGAGCGCTTAGGAACCAGGAACCATTGTGCTTTTGGAAAGCATTTGTTTAGGTGAATTCTGTAGGCAGGACAAACTACTGGACTGTGCCATACTTTGTGTAATTGGAACTCATATTGAAACGTAGTTTCTTTCGAAACATAATGAGTACATACTGATTAGGCCTAAAGGCTTCAGATGGAATCTTACATTCTTATACCAGTATTATAAATGAACATTATTCATGGCCTCGTACTATAGTTTCCTGCTCTCTCTCTCTCTCTCTCTCTCTCTTTTGGAATCTTATATTCTTATATCCATTATCATAACTGGATATTAAGCATGATATTGTACTACAGTTTCCTGCTCTCTCTCTCTCTCTCTCTCTCTCTCTCTCTGAGACTTACCCTTCCGAGTCTGCAGTGGCTAACATGAGGGACCGTGACAGCATGACGGCGAAGACTAAGGCATAAGACATACTGGTGATGACGGGACGCAGTGTGCAGATGATACTGGAAGCCTCGAAGCTATAAGGCAGTATAGATGCGTAGAGGAAGACGCAGGAGATCAGGAGGAGCACCGAGAAGGCTTGAGATCCTTCAGGAGTGCGCCCACGGCATCCTTGAATCTGTGAGAGTGAATGTTTTTCTGGTGAGCAGGGAGGACCTATACTTAGAAGTACCTCTTTTTTATGATATAGAGACTGGTAATACTGCTGTTAGTGCTGATGATAATATCCATAGTAATTATTAAGAAATAAGCATAGTACTATGAGCCTCAAAATGGAAAAAAACAGTCCACAGTTCTGTAACTGTGCAAACAAGTTGATTTTTAAAAATGAATCTATACAGAGAGCTTTTGAGAATCTGTAAGATTCTCCATTTCAAAAGGATAATCGTATAGATTCTTGAAAGCTCTTTGTATAGATTCACTCTCTAGAAAGTAATATATTTGTACGGTTACGTAACTGCGGATTGTTTTCTCCAATAGTACTAATAATAACAATAATTCTGCTGATAAACAGAGATACCATTTCCAAAATGCTACACAAGACAATGCTAGTCCAACTTTCCAAATATAGAAAACAGCACCTAATCTTGAATACAATTAATTACGTACTACTAACTACTCAAACTACATACTTCTCACCATGATATAAATCATAATTGCAATAGCGACTAGCACACCGATGATCGACATCGTAGCGCAGATGGTGACCCAAGCATCCGTCCGCCATCTCAGGTCAAGGAAGAACCAGAACCGGACATTTAGGCAGTGACATCCGATGCAGGGGTGGGGACTCGGCCAGTCCGCCTTGCCCTTGGCTGCTTCGTCGAGTTCGAGGATTCCGGCGGAGTAAAACCCTACCTGGAAGTAGAAAGAAGAAGTTAGACTTCCTGGCTTAGACCTAGCATCAGATGTTCGTGATTCTCAACATGATGTTAGCGTGATGGCAAAGGTCTTTTCAGTGAGTATACGTTATTTTATTATTATTATTATTATTATTATTATTATTATTATTATTATTATTATTCAGAATATGAACGCTATTCACAAGGAACAATCCCACCATAGGAGCCACTGACTTGAAATCTAGTCTTCCAGAGAATATGGTGTTCATATGAAAGAAGTAACAGAAGATGATAGGAATACTTAATAAATAGACGAAAATGTAAGTAAATCATTAAAATACAAGAACTGTTTTAGGGCACTAAAGCATTGCATCTGCGCTCGAACTTTTGAAGCTCCAATTGTACAACATCCTTAATTTAGGCCTATGGCGGCCAGACGAACCATTACTGATCTTCACCTTCGTAAACGTGAGTCTAGTGCTCTCGTCGGGGGACAGCAGGAGAATCTGGTACCTCGGCCTCTGAGACTTAATAGAGAGAGCCTCTATTACGTCCAGGCCGTCCGTCTCCGGATCCGACAAGGAGAGGGTTGCGTTCGCACACCAACCGTTTCCTCCGCAGTGCTCCTCCACCGACCGACGGATGCCGGCGCCCATCTTGAACACGCCCTCGACCACCTGCCGGGGAGACCAGAGGGACGTTATGGAGAGCGGAAGAAGAAGGTGTAAACACAACTCGAAAGAGGTCCAGGCAACTTGAATATGCCTTCTTCGACAGGGAAGAAGAAGAACAACTTTATACACACACATATATGTATATATATATATACATATATATACATTCATAATACATAAACACCTAAATTACGTTGGCAGGAGAGTGATAGCTTAAAAAGGTTACTAGGAATATTATAACAGTCAAAGAACAGGTTTACAATCGGGTCCTACCACTGTTTCTGCCCTACAACTCACGACGAGCTTTAGAATTCTCCCCGTGTTTCTGTTTTCCCGGACACTTATCATAAATCTTCTTCCTTAAAGAGGCATGAAATTCTATCTGTTCCTTTAAGATTAAAATCAGTCTTTCCTTTTTCATTTTCCTTTAGTAAATTATTAAAAAAAATTCCAATAAACACAAAAAAATAAGTAAGCTAACAGTAAACTAATAATAAAAAGTACCATCAAACATTTACTAAAACCTCTTCAAAATGTATTAGATACTATCAGACCATCACACGACTTATTCCGCACCTGAAAAACGGCCGGTTCCTCTACGTAATCCTCTGGGTCAAAATAGGGGTACAAAGTCGGGTCCAACGAAGCCACGTTTTTGAAATGCTCCCCAAATTCAGGGACCGACTGGCTGGCCCGCCGGAGTGCCAACACTCCCGAAGCTACGCTGTTGAGACCTGGACGGAGAAAGGGAATTTGGAGTGTTGTGGGTAAACAGGGGTAACTCTGAAGGCTGATATGTAGGAACATGATGTACGAACGTGTATTGGAACCCAGAGGAAAAATAAACATGCACACACACACATACACACACAACAGGTATGTATGAACATGATGTATAGAATGTTAAACGTGTATGGGAATCCAGAGAAAAATAAATGCACAAATGCATACACATACACACACCAGGTAAGTATACATGAACTTGATATATAGAATGTTAAATGTGTATGGAAATCCTGAGAAAAATAAATGCACACGCACATACAAACACACACAACAGGTATGTATGTATAAACATGATGTATAGAATGTTAAACATGTATGGGAATCTAGAGGAAAAATAAATACACATATACACACATACAAACACACACACACCAGGTAAGTATACATGAATTTGATGTATAGAATGTTAAACGTGTATAGGAATCCAGAGGAAAAATAAATACACATATACACACAACAGGTATGTATGCATGATGTATTGAATGATAAACATGTATGGGAATCCAGAGAAAAATAAATACACATATACACACAACAGGTATGTATGTATGAACTTGATGTATAGGATGTTAAACGTGTTTGGGCATCCAGAGAATAATAAATGCACACATACACACATGCACACGCTTGGAACCCAGGCCCAGAGAAGATAAAATGAGATATATAAATGACCGGATTTTGAGGAACTTATACAGAATATTTTCATGACTGCCTAACTGGTATAAGACTAGATGATATTATTATTATTATTATTATTATTATTATTATTATTATTATTATTATTGGAAAGAGAAACCCACAAGATTCTTGTGTATAACTTGTTTACTGGTAAATATTTACATATTACTTTTAATCTCGAGTACTTTCAGGTCCTAACTGTGACCCTTTTTCAAGAGATGAGGTAGTCAGGCTGGTTCAAGGCCCAGCAATCTTCTGGAACTTCTTCGTTGTTTTAGATTTAGCTGGCCTTGTGCCAGCACGGGCTCTTGCTTCTAGAGCAGCCCGTAAGGAACTTCTTCTCCCTGTGCTGTCATTTATATGATGGCTGTCCTGGTTTCCATTCTCTTGAGAGTTGTTAATCTCCTCCTGTCGGTCTGATATCCTGATCTGATGGTCAGTGGTATTAATCCTTGTGGTATGTGAGTAGTCACCATCGGTCTGTTGGGCAGGAGACCTAACCTCCAGGACAGAAGGGTCGATCTTAGCTTCTTTTAATATTAAAGATCGGCTTATGGGATCTTCTGAGGTAAATCCTTTGTTTCCTTCTATCACTTTAATCTGTCTGATGAGTGCCCCTTCCACTACCCTCCTATGACTGATGTTATTGCTTTTGTATATAAGCCTACTGTTTTTAAAATCCATCCTATGGTCCTTTTCCCAACAATGCCTAGCTATAGCACTCCCCTGTGAGTTGAGCTGCACTGCCCTCCTGTGTTCTTGGATTCTAGTCCTTATTCCCCTACCTGTTTCACCCACATATTTGTCTCCACAATTGTTGCAATTAATGATGTATACTCCCCCTACATCATCTGCATTACTATCTTCTCCTTCCAATTTATTTTTACATACTTTGTTTTTTTTACAGTGTTTTCAAAGGTATACACAAATTTATATTTAATTTCTTTCATTTTTTATGTAATTTGTTTCATTTTGGAAACCAGGACAGCCATCATATAAATGACAGCACAGGGAGAAGAGGTTCCAGAAGATTGCTGGGCCTTGAACCAGCCTGACTACCTCATCTCTTGAAAATGGGTCACAGTTAGGACCTGAAAGTACTCGAGATTAAAAGTAACATGTAAATATTTACCAGTAAACAAGTTATACACAAGAATCTTGTGGGTTTCTCTTTCCATCTTCAGAAGAAAACTGAAAGAAGTTTTTGTTTGGTTGATTATTATTATTATTATTATTATTATTATTATTATTATTATTCAGAAAATTAACCTTATTCACATGGAACAAGCCCACCAAAGGGGCCACCGACTTGAACTTCAAGCTTCCAAAGAATATTATGTTTTTCATTTGAAAGAAACAGAATGCGACAGGAAATAGAGAAAGATGATACCATTTATTAGATAAGAAAAAATAAGCTGACAAATTAATAAACAAATATACTTACAACAGCAAATGACTTTGGCATATGGTTACGCTTCAACATTATTATTATTATATATATCTCTTTTGGATAACTGTCAGGTAGGTACTTAAATTTACTGTTGAAGGGGTATTTGGAAAGCCAAGTTTACCAACCTTGAAACACGTCCTCTTGGATTGGACCAGTCGGCGCCAAGACCCAGTCAAAACTGGTGTTGTTGAAGACAGCTGCGGCGCTGAGGGCAGCATGCAATCTGTCCTGAGGTCCGATCAGAACGGCGCCTCCCGTCTCTCCCGTCTCGAGAATCTCCAAGACTGACCGGTAGACTTTTTGGTCGCTGGGAGAGTGACGTTGAAAAAGAATAATATGGATTACAATGTCACTTCTATAACGGTGCTGAAATTCAGTAACATGGATTATTGATTGATTCATGCGTATGTATAGTATCATACCAAAAGGCTTTTCGTGCCGTTTAAGCTAGTTTAAGTTCAGATACCAGCGATCTGCAACTTCAGTTACCTGGTGGTGTAAGGTAGAATAGCCTCAGCACCCACACAGATTCGGTATCTCGCCGCTAGGTGGCCGAACTGTTTTAGAACCTGGAAATATGTGGACAAATTAAGACTTGACATCAACATAGGTCAAAGAAAATCATTATAGATCAAAATTCAATAAACTAATGTATATATATATATATATATATATATATATATATATATATATATAATATATATATATATATATATATATATATATATATATATATATATATATATATATATATATATATATATATATATATATATATATATATATTATCATCACCAGGCAGTAAAGTTAACGAACTGTAATATTTTCACAAGTTTTTATCTCAAAGAATGCATATATTACACTGGTTAGGTAATCTAAAGAATAATACAAATTAACTTGTATCTCTTTTCACTAACAAATGCATCCACAGGTCCACAACAGGCCTCTTATTCCCTTTAATACCTTACTTATCGCGCTATTATTGTTATTATTATTATTACTAGGGTGAGAACTAAGACAACAAGGCTGAATGTGAGTGGAGATTCGTGGAAGACAAAGCACATTAAAGATGCGATTGGCTGAATATCTCTGGACTCACCTTTACAGAGGGCGCTGCGACGACCACAGAGGTCCAGTTCAGACGCAGAAGAAGGGGCATCAAAGCCTCAAGCTGTGGCGTGAGGTCCGCCGAAGTGACTCCCACAGACGGGACGTCTAGATCCTGAAACAGATTTGGTGGTCTGAATTTCCCCTTCGTTGGATGTTGTATGACAGAAGATTTAAACTGAGTTATTGCAAAGTGATAATTTCCCTTCAAAGGATCTTGTATGATACGTGATTAAAATTAAGTTATTGCAGAGTGATACCCTTCGGAGGTTACTGTATGATACCTTATTTAAATTAAGCTACTGAGAAGTGATAATTTCCCTTCGGAGGATCTTGTATGATACGTGATTAAAATTAAGTTATTGCAGAGTGATACCCTTCGGAGGATCTTGTATGATACATGATTGAAATTAAGTTATTGTGAAAGTGATAGTTTCCCTTCGGAGGATCTTGTATGATGCCTGATTAAAATTAAGCTACTGAGAAGTGATAATTTCCCTTCGGAGGATCTTGTATGATACGTGATTGAAATTAAGTTATTGAGAAGTGATAATTTCCCTTCGCAGGATATTGCATGATTCGTCACTGAAATTAAGTCAGTGCGAAAGTGTATGTTGTACAGAAGGAGGACTCAAATGATTTACAGTTTTAGTTACTAAAGGGACCTTAATACTTTATATGTTAAATCCTGACAGTAATAAAATGGATTACTTCACAAATTGAAAATAGTATTATTATTATTATTATTATTGGAATTGGAATACAATATTTAGGACAAATAATGTTAAAACAATTGTTAGGAGAGGGTTGAAAATAAGATGGAAGAAAGAGAATATGAACGGAGGTACAGTAAAAGGAATGAAAGGGGTCACAGCTGAGGGGCCGAAGGGACGCTGCAAAGAACCTTAAGCAATCCCTACAGTGCACTGTGTGAGGCGCACTGACGGCACTGTCCCCTACGGGATATTATTATTATTATTATTATTATTATTATTATTATTATTATTATTATTATTATTATTATTATAAGGAAACATTTTTAGACAATAATACGTTATGTTAAAGAAGTTAAACAGGCGAATTGAAAGAGCCTTCACTACCGTCTATGGTGCACCAGACAAGGCCCACCCTAAGCAAATAGACCGAAAATAATCACGCATGCGCAGCGCGAACTCTCTTACCTCTAGAAACGACGCAAGCTGTTCGTTTTCGGGATGCGTGTGCAACACCCCCACGTGTGGGTGGATGTTACACTGAGTCTCGTCCAGGTACCCGCCTTGTACCATACCTGCGATGCCAGCTCGTAGGACGGCGTCGTCCCCACCACAGGTATCATACGTGGTCACACCTGTGGATTGCATTTCAAAAAATATATATATAAGCAATTTTTTCACTTCAATTTAGATTATATATGAATGTAAGTAATCTTTTTAATTTTATTTTAGATTGTATATAAATGTAAGTAATCTTCATTTTATTTTAGTTTGTATATAAATGTACGTAATCTTTTTTTCATTTTATTTTCGACTATATAAATGTGTCACATTTTCCTTTTAATTTTATTTTTAGATTCATCTTTTAGTGGATAAGTATCCAGTATTTTTTTCTTCAATTACTCCTAATTCACTTCAATTATTTAAAACTGTATTATCTTTACATTTATGCAAGTCGAAATTTATACATACATACATACATACATACATACATACATACATACATACATACATACATACATACATACATATATATATATATATATATATATATATATATATATATATATATATATATATATATATATATAAATATCTGTTATTCAACATATTATGCCTTAACCTTTATACAAACAGTTTTGCATACGTATAAATAACATCAAAGACAAAATCTATAATAAAGACAATACATGTTGAGAAAAGAAAGCTCTTAACTTCTCGATTTTTTCACAATTCCTGGACACGCTCGTCACCACAAAGCCTAAGATCCAAATAAAGAACCACATGAAGAAATTCTGACTAACTCACCAACTGTGGTTCCTGGAATGAACTCGACTTGTCCCAGCTTACTAGCAGTCCAGCGGGCTGCCTCCATCATCTGCACGCCCGCTGGGTCTACCAGCCCACACCGCCCACCTCCATGCACGCCCACTAGACCTGAGAAAGTAGTTAGCATTATTCACTGACGCAAAGGGCATTGGGGATATGATAAGTTGTAGGGGGGTTTGACGCCATGCTGATGAGTTTTCTATCTAGGTATTATCAAGTGGTTGGACACTGGTGAGATTAAGGTTGACTGGATTGTGATATAAAGTTTAGGCCTAAGGCCAAGCGATGGGGCCTAAGAGGTCATTCATCGCTGAAAATAATGATGAAACAATTGCTATGAGAAGGTGGAAAGTGAGATGGATGAAAGGGAATATGAACAGAGATATAGTAAAAGGAATGAAAGGGGTTGCAGCTAGGGGCGGGTGGGACACTGCAAAGAACCTTCAGTAATGCCTACAGTGCATCGTGTGAGGTGCACTGACGGCACTAACCTCCTACGAGGGATCGTGCTATACGCTAACAAACTTCGTTAGTTGTTATTTTAGGCATCTTGGTAGTCTTGATAATAAATTTATTGGTAATATTCAAATATCTTGAAGCTTTGAAAGACGTCGCTTCGTGATACAAGTTTATTACAAGAAGATACGCGATTCTGCTGTCTTTACTTAAACAGATCAATTTTATAAGTCAGAGTTAAGCTATAAGTAGCACCTCGACTTATCAGGCGCACTGGGAATCTAGCTTTCTGATAAGTAACAACAAAGTCTGTTAAGTAACACAAATCTTATATTACAGCCAGTGCCTGAATACTTTTCAGATTTCTGATATGCAACAACAAAGTCTCCTAAGTAACAAAAATCCTATGTTACAGCCAGTGCCTGAATACTTTCCAGATTTCTGATAAGCAACAACAAAGTCTGTTAAGTAACAAAAATCCTATATTACAGCCAGTGCTTGAGTATTTCCAGATATCTTACAGTTAACATCCACTCTACATAGTTCCTAACCTAAGCTAAGCCGTACTTTACACTTCAAGTTTAAGAAATTTCTCTAAAAATATATCACATCTAAAGTGGTATCACAGTCAAACATAATCGCAATAAGGTAGCTGATGAGAATAAAATTCTGTTAAGCTAAGTCGTCACTACTTACAAAATCTTGCTAACAGCAGTTCCACATAGTTCCTAACCCAAACAAGCTTGTACATAACACTTGAAATCCATTTAAGAGATTCATCTAAAAATGTTTCACATCTAAAGTGGCAGATTAGAATCCATGATCTTAATAATGTAGTCGATAAGTACAGAGGTCAGTTCAGTAGAGATGTTATTTACAAAATCTTGCTAACAGCAATTCTACATGGTTCCTGACCTAAACTAACCTATACATAACAGTAAAAATAAAATTTTAAAGTGGCAGAATTAAAAAAATCATCATCATAATATACCGGACAAGTACAGAAGTCCTTCAAGTTGAGGTGTTATTGCTAACAGCAATTCTACATAGTTCCTACTCAAACCTACCCTTTACTTAACACTTAAAATCCAATTTCAATTATCTAAAAAATGCATTTCATCTATAGTGGTAACATAGCAAGAAAAAAATCATCATAATAATGTAGGCGTTAAGTACAGAAGTCCGGTAAGTTGAGGCGTTATTGCTAACAGCAATCCTGCACAGTTCCTACTCAAACCTATCCTTTACTTAACACTTAAAATCCAATTCAATTTATCTAAAGAAGTATTACATCTATAGTGGTAACATAGCAAGAAAAAATAATCATAATAACGTAGCCGTTAAGTACAGAAGTCCGGTAGGTAGAGGCGTTATTTACAAAATCTTACCTGTAATATACACATCGCTAGGCTCAGGCGGGAACGACCTCTGCATCTGACAAGACGATTCCTCTGACCACCCCCAGAGGGCACTGGAGCCAGCGGGCGACAACAAAAGCGTCGACGCCCATAACGCCCACCAGCGCGGTGCTGTAATCTGCGAGGAGAATTTGTTGGAAGAATTAGTTAATTTCCGGAGGAGAATTTACAAGGGGCTGGTTTTGCTGTAGAGGTTTTTAATTATGGATTTTGATGTTGTGTCAGTGCTATGTTAAGTTACTTTTGCATGAGGAGAAATGTTATAAAATAATGTTTGTTATAATAGCTTGGTAGGGATGAACACACACACACACACACACACACACACACATATATATATATATATAGATATATATATATATATATATATATATATATATATATATATATATATATATATATATATACTGTATGTATACATATATATATTTATTTATCTATAATATATTTATCACAATATATATAATATATATATTATATAATATATACAATATATATATATATTATAATATATAATACATATATAAATATAAATATATATATATATATACACACACATATATATATATATATATATATATATATATATATATATATATATATATATAATATAAAGCAATCGTTACCAGCATGGTACAGCACGCCTCTTCAATCAGGTTGTTTGCGCGCTTAGTCTACGGTAATCTTTAACCAAATTTAAGTTCGTCATTCAGGTTTTCCGTTGAATTTCTTGACTTGAACCATTTGATATTTTAAACACAAAGAACCCATAAAAAAAGACACCGCTAATTCAGCAACTGGTCGTTTGTTAAAACTAAAATTTGAAAGCTCTCTGATTATCTGACTATGTCAGCTCCCAATTCCTTTTAACGGGACTGGCAAGCTACAGTGTAATTATAATACTTGACGCCTAAGTACATATTCGGTCGTATCTGCTTGCTTGCGTTATTTCTGCAAGCGTGCGGACTGAGCATTGTAAATTCATTTCGACAATTTACAAGCATTCTTATAAAATGCAAGGAGAGAACTGAGCCTTGTTTCCATACAACAGAATTCCCATAAGCAAAGCAAAGAAGAATCGAGGCGTATAAGTTTAGCTAAACAAATGATAAATAACAAACATGAATGAATTACATTAGCTCCTAAAGTAAATAATTAGTTCCTGAATCAATATGTGAATAAATAAACGCCAAATTCAAACGAATAAGCCAAATCTATGAGTATAAATACGAGACGGGAAGGAAAAAATGCCCAAATGTAACCTCAACCAAAAGAAGAGGGCCATGGAAGAGCTCAAGATAGGGAGCCGTTTCAAAGCCGAATGCTCACTACTACTACTACTACTAATTAGAGGGCATTGTTTATATGGTTACCAATTGGTTAAAGCCAACTGAACGCACCCTCTGAGATGACACGACCTTGATGAAGAACGGAGTAAGTGTTCTTTTTAGGTGAACAAAACATAACTTGAAACGAAATGCTAAGCTTTCTCAATTAATATTTGAATGAGTAAATACCAAATATAGACAAACAAGTCAAATCTACAGGTATAAACACGAGACGGGAAAGAAAAAGAGCCCAAATATACCCTCAACTAGAAGAGGTAGATCACGGAAGAGGCAAGATGGGGAGCCGTTGCAAGGGCAAATCTTCGCCACTACTACTAAATGAACGCACCCACTGAGATGAAACAACTTTCTCAAACAAATGAATAGAGGGTTCTTTTCAGATGAACAGAAAAAACAAAAGTTAAAACGAGATGCTTAACTTCCTCTTGTACCTCGAAGTTCAAACGTGCGTGGGCCTACGAAATTGTAAGGTCTCTTCTGCCCGAATAGACTTTACCAGTTAAGTACGTGACGGAAAGTCTGTCAGACCAGCGTGTGTTGTTTTAGATGGCTTTTAAAATTTAAGCTAGCTCTCGCGCTCTCTCTCTCTCTCTCTCATTCAAAGGGTTTTCATTCTTACGCCTTTATTATTCCCTAAACCTATCATAGCATTTTTCCTCTTTTCTGGCTTCAATGTTACACCATCTATGAATAAGTTGGGTTTTACATACATACGTATGTATATGTATGTTTATATACACATGTATGTATGTATGTACGTACACACATACACAGACATTATATATATATATATATATATATATATATATATATATATATATATATATATATATATATATATATATATATATATATATATATATATATATATATATATATATATATATTATATGTATGTATTAATCAGCTTTTACTGAACCTTTCAATCATATTAAATAAATCTACAATCCCCATTATAAAAAATAATACCAAACTACGCTTAAACCAGTTTCAATATACATCAGTTTCTGACCACCTTTAGATTTCTGTCATTCCTGGCATATGCCCCCCCCCCTACAAGTTTGTATACAGAGATAGTCCCTAAGTTTGTATACGGACAGAGTTATGCTTTAGTTTCTACCCCTCACACACAACTAAGTTTCTCATGCTCCAGAACTTTCTACCTTCTCCTACACTTCCTTAATCGTTCCTCATCTTCTCCCACTCTCTCCCATCCTTTTCTGCTCCAAAATTTTCCTCTTCCTCCTATACTTCCTTCCTTGTTCCTGTTCCTCTCTAACTCTCTCCCATCCTAACATATCCTAGTCAGTCGCTAATAGTATTATAAATTTGTTCCCTTATAAAGACAAGAAAATAATCCCGACTTTGCTGAGTCAGCAGTGATTCTATTATCAGGCATTTTTTGCTGCGTCAGCAACCCCATCCCACAAACACCATCATGTCATCTATATAATTATGTACTAGCGGATCCAGAAAAATTTCATGGGGGGGTGGGCACCAATTTTCATATTATACATCCATATATATATGCATATATATATCATCTCTATAATAATTTTTATATTTTTTCCTATTTTTATATTTCTCATTTATGGTATTATTATCTAAATCTTCAATATTATTATTTTGTCATAATTTTTCATGGGGGGGGGGGCCGCACGTGCCCTGGTGCCACACCCCTGGATCAGCTAGTGTGTACATGATTCTCTTTACTACTACTACTACTACTACTACTACTACTACTACTACTACTAATAATAATAATAATAATAATAATAATAATAATAATAATAATAATAATAATAATAATAATAATAATAATAATTTCCCTCAAAATGGCTTGTGGAAATGTGTCCATAAGTAGTTATGGTCTGAATTTGAAGCCATCTTTCTCATAAGAGATCTCAGCATTTGCTTCTTTCAGGGCTAACTGTTTCTCTTGAAAATAACTTTACTATAAACCTCTAACCAATGACGTTTTCTTAGAGCTGTGCCAGTGACCATGGTTGCTGTAACGCCAGTTTGTATAAATCAAGCAGTCAGCCTCTTACAGGGTGAGAGGTGCTGTCTAGTATGGTAGAATCTGCCATAGGTATTTCAGTATTAGATGCATAAATATCAATTTGTTTCGGGAAAGTATGCGAAGCAGTGTCAATGACCAGCGTTGCTGTGACGCCAGTTTGTATAAATCAACCAATCAAACTTTTACAGTACTATAAGTGCCGTTCTGTATAGCAGAATCTGCCATAAATATTTTAGCGTAAGTTATACAAAAAATTTTATACAGCTCAAAGCAATGACGTGTTTCTTAGAGCGGTGTCAGCGACCACCGTTGCTGTAACGCCAGTTTGTACAAATGATTCAGTCAATGTCTCTCACAGGGTAAGAGATGGCCTTCCAGTATAGGGGAGTCTGCCATAAAATATTTTAGCATTAGTTACACAAATACGATTTGTTTCTGGAAAATGAGATACACTACAGATATCTCCGTTGCGGGAGAGATAATACTAATTTTTGTAGACGGGAGTTGGAGGACGGGGAGGGGAGGGGAAGAGCCGGTTTTACTGCTGAAAATTCAACTGCAAATATTTGTTTCCAAAAGCAGTTTTGTAGAAAACTGCCCGAAAATGCTTACAAAATATTTAATATTTTTTATCCAATTCTCTTTATTTTTATACCATGATCAACTCTCCATCACTATTACACTAAATAACTGACAATTCTGACAACACTGAAATACAATAATTAATTCACTATTAATAATCTTTCGTTACTACATATTCTGCCCTCTCTATTCTTTACTACATTACTGACATTCTTCCTTGTTCCTCTTTACTGTTTTCCTACTACTTCCGTTTTCTTCAAGTTTGCCGCAACACTATTCATGTGGCTCGCCAGTCCTTCTTCATGGGTCTCATTATACGAAGAAAGCACATATGTGTCATCATACACGTGTGTGTGTCAGTGTGCAAGTCTACGTAACATATATATATATATATATATATATATATATATATATATATATATATATATATATATATATATATATATATATATATATATATATTTGCATTACCTTTCGAAACTCTAAAAGATCTTTGCATGACATACTCTACAATTCAAACCACACTATAAGTATTCCGTTACCAAACTACAAATCGTATTAAATCTTAAATACAATAAACTTTAACCAAAACAATTTTCTTAACTAACAAAACAATCCTGGAAGTCCAACTTACCTTCATTGCAATGTGAAGAAATATTTTGTTGAAATTTCAAGTCCAATTCCTTCGAATTTCAATTCGCGTTTTTTTTTTTTTTTTTTGTTCGACGTCGAATATATATTTACGAATCACGAATGACGCATGGAGTCATTTGATATAGGAACATGAACACTGCTGTCAGTCACAGACACACACACATATCAGGCTCTCGGCTGAGGAAACCATGCAAATGATTGACAGCCCAGTGGGAAATAAAAACGATTTTCAATTCATCTCCAATTTGAAAATAGTGAAAAGCACACTTATACCCCCTCTGAGAGACGGGGGCCACGACGTGGATCTCCTGAAGGGGGGAGAATTCCCACGACGCCCTGCGGAACGAGGGGTGAAGGTTCTTTTGCTGCAGAAGGTGTTTGTGTCAGACAGGCACGGAGGAGGAAAGGGCGTGAGTATAGTATCGCTGGTACTTGGCACTGGAAGAAGTGTGGTTGCACCAGTTGTATGGCATCCTGACAGCTTTCTCTCTCTCTCTCTCTCTCTCTCTCTCTCTCTCTCTCGCTTGGAATCTTTCCCTCCCTCCGTCCCACCATGACCTAACGCTTCAACTCCTTCCTTATCTTTGATGTGGAAAAAGATAGTGGTCCTCTCTCTCTCTCTCTCTCTCTCTCTCTCTCTCTCTCTCTCTCTCTCTCTCTCTCTCTCTCCTTCTTTATTTTTGGTTTGGAATAATAAAAAGACGGCTTTCGTTTTCGATATAATAAAAGACTCGGTCGTTTTTCTCTCTCTCTCTCTCTCTCTCTCTCTCTCTCTCTCTCTCTCTCTCTCTCTCTTACAGTGACCTTATGCTTAAACTCCATCCTTACCTTTGTTCTGGAATAAAAAAAAGCCTTTCGTTTTATATATAATAAACGACTCTCTCTCTCTCTCTCTCTCTCTCTCTCTCTCTCTCTCTCTGTCACTTAAACTCCTTCCTTACCTTTGATCTGGATTAAGAAACCTGTTTTGGTTTTAGATATAATAAATGATTCGGTTGCGTTCTCTCTCTCTCTCTCTCTCTCTCTCTCTCTCTCTCTCTCTCTCTCTCTCTCTCTCTCTCTCTCTTAAATTCCTTCCTTATTGCTCTGGGTTAAGAAAACCGTTTTGGTTTTAGATATAATAAATGATCCAGTTGCGCGCTCTCTCTCTTACTTAAAAACTCCTTCATTATCTTTGGCACCGAATGAAAAAAGGCCCTAACTTTAGATATAATAAACGATTCGGTTGCGTCCTCTCTCTCTCTCTCTCTCGCTCTCTCTCTCTCTCTCTCTCTCTCTCTCTCTCTCTCTCTCTCTCTTACTTAAAAACTCCTTCATTATCTTTGGCACTGAATAAAAAAGGCCCTAACTTTAGATATAATAAACGATTCGGTAGCGTCGTCGTCTCTCTCTCTCTCTCTCTCTCTCTCTCTCTCTCTCTCTCTCTCTCTCACTTAAACGCCTTCATTATCTTTCGCACTGAATAAAAAAAAGCTCTAATTTTAGATATAATAAACGATTCGGTTGCGACCTACCTCTCTCTCTCTCTCTCTCTCTCTCTCTCTCTCTCTCTCTCTCTCTCTCTCTCTCTCTCTCTCTCTCTCACTTCAACTCTTTCCTGATCTTTGGTCCAGAAATACAATAAACAATTCGGTTAAAAATAGATTCGAACTAGTACAAAATATAAGGAATACCTTTTCAAAGGCACGAGAAGAAGTGTATTCCGGATACGGTTGGCTTTCTTATCCGAATCAATGCGCTGATTGAATAAGAGCGTCCGGTGTCGAACAGAGATGCAAGGGGGATGGGTAACCATCCCCCCCAACTCTCCCCTACAACTCCCATTTCCCCCCCTCCCCACACCCCCAACAACCGACCCTTACTTGTGTGGCTGTATCCGATCTCCGTTCGGAAGCTAAGTCCTGATCAGGAATCTTACGCTCTCTCTCTCTCTCTCTCTTTCCCTCAATCTCTCTTTCTCTCTCTCTTTCTTTCCCTTAATCTCTCTCTCTCTCTCTCTCTCTCTCTCTCTCTCGTTAAATGTTGATAAGGGTCTACACATGGATGACGTTAAACCTAAATCTGAAGTGATGCGATTACTGTCATCAGTACTATTACTACTATTCCTACGACAATTATCAGTACTATTACTATTATTATCATTAAGACACTCCTAATGAAAAAATGAGGAATATAATATTGTGTATAAAAAGTCACATGTGAATTAACGACTGAGCTTATACTTTTATATATATATATATATATATATATATATATATATATATATATATATATATATATATATATATATATGTGTGTGTGTGTGTGTGTGTGTGTGTGTGTGTGTGTGTGTGTAAAACTATTTATAGTTTGTTATCTATTTCTTATCCTACTACTATACTACTACAAAACATATAACATCCTCGCAAAAGAATATTTTTATATGAATCTTTATAAACACATCAAGATCAGCAAAGTACTGCTGAAGACGAAGGATTTTATAGAGCAAAAATCCCCAAAAATATGACCCCCTTACGCGGTCCGTGTCACGGATCTTTTTTATAGCTTCATAAAGACTGACCTCGGAAGAGCCTCGGCGGATGCTGAGCTGACGTAATAAAGATTTTTATCATCAGGTTTTGTCTTTATTAATGTTGATATGAGGTACTCTAAACTAACCAGTAACCTGTGCATACTCAGATAAGGAAACTTGCTGCATACGCTGAGGTCATATGTTCATATACATATTTGACAGCATGCAATACAAGCAATATATTATCTGACCATAATTCCTCTTATAAAACTTTTTAAAATATTCTCGGAGATCGGTAAATTGTTGAAAATATCTGATTATTATATATGGATGTTAAAGATATTATCCTACAATTCTACGAGATAGATAGATTGATAGATATATAGACCAATAGATTGACAGGTATATCTATCTATATTTATTATACTGTCATATGACAGACATGAAATAAATTTATTATCTTGTCACATGACAGACATGAAATAAATTTATTATCTTGTCATATTACAGACATAAAATAAATCTATTATCTTGTCACATGACAGACATGAAATAAATCTATTATCTTGTCACATGACAGACATGAAATAAATCTATTATCTTGTCACATGACAGACATGAAATAAATCTATTATCTTGTCACATGACAGACATAAAATAAATTTATTATCTTGTCACATGACAGACATAAAATAAATTTATTATCTTGTCACATGACAGACATGAA
>NC_089782.1:28464235-28501735 GCF_040412425.1 Macrobrachium rosenbergii
CCTTCTCACGTATTATTATTATTATTATTATTGTTATTATTATTATTATTATTATTATTATTATTATTATTAATATTATTATTAATATTATTATTATTATTATTATTATTATTATTATTATTATTATTATTATTATTATTATTATTAGTCAGAAGATGAACCCAATTCGTATGGAATTAGTTCACGGGATTTTAAATTCAAGCTTCCAAAGAATATCATGATTTTCATTTGAAATAAGCAACAGAAGATAATGGGAAATACAGAAAGAAGAGATCAGTTATTAGGAAAGAAACAATAACTTAAAAAATTAATAAAGAAATAGATAAAAATGCTAATTAAATCATTAACATACAATGGTAATTGCCTTAGGGTCGTAATGCGTCGCACCTTCGCTTGAACTTTTGAAGTTCCAGTTGCAAAGGTGTGAAAGGAAGTGGGAGGCCTAGTGTGGCCCACGAGACTCTGCCCAACCAACAGAGACGACCCGTATCATTACAGCAGTCTCACGCGAATGGCATTACACGAAACATTCCATAACTCTTTTCATTACGTAATGATATCGACTGAGCTGAAGACTCCAAGAAAAAATAAATCCAGACGAACCAGGAAATGGAAACGAAGCGTCTGATTGGTTAAGACAGGTGCCCCAACCAATCAGAGACGTTTATTTACGACTGAGCCCAAACACAAAAAAATAAATAACTACAACCCAGGAACTGGAAACGAAGCATCTGATTGGGTAAGGCAGGCGCCTCAACCAATCAGAAACGTTCATTTATGACTCAGATTTATTTAGATTTATTTACGCTCCATCAAAGGGCATGTGAGGTCACGCGTAACGTAATGAGAAGCCTTACGTCTGCAATCCTAGGTCTCTCAGGTCACGGAATTGTGTTAGTAAAGTGTTATTGAGATTACGTGGCATATATAGATGTTTTTTGGTTGCACGTAATTATATATGGGTAGATATTTTTTTTATCATTGTGTAAATATATATTCAATATAAACCTGATACAAACACACATGTATGTATACTCACACACAAACATATATATACATGTATATATAGATATAAATAAATATTATATTATATATATATATATATATATATATATATATATATATATATATATATAAACATGTGTGTGTTTGTATGCATGTATGTATAATTAATACACACACACATATATATATATATATATATATATATATATATATATATATATATATATATATATATGTACAGATATGTATATATAATAAATATACATACACATATATGTCAAACCCTCATTTACATCAACTTCATTTATACCACGACATTTTTAATACCCCAGGATATGAATACTTGTATTGATTCTCGAACACTTTATCATTCTCTAAAGGTTACAACTGCAGTTGTTCTTTCTGTTGTTGCTAAAAAAAGCAACAAAACTAGATCTTGCTGAGAACGCAGATGTTGTAAGACTACAAAGCACCTGACAATATGTAACATGTACAATATTACTGACCTTCACTGTACAGTATCACCGCTTACAACAAGTCGGGAAATTTTGAATATAAATTAAATTTATATGGATATATATAAAGAGATTGTACTGTCTGTGGTTGGTAGGACTATTTATAGGTCAAGAGAGAGAGAGAGAGAGAGAGAGAGAGAGAGAGAGAGAGAGAGAGAGAGAGAGAGAGAGAATTGTAGCTTATGAATGGTTTCACACTTGTGCGATGAGGATTACTTCGTCGAGGTTCTCCTGCTTTGATGGTATACATTTTGACTAAGCAATGAACACACGTCTCTCTCTCTCTCTCTCGCTCTCTGCGGCCCACAAAAGTCGTCTAACAACCAGGCACATAATTCACTGCTAAAGTCAACAGGGACCACTGGATTTTTCGGGAATCGAACTCGGGTCGTCCATTTGTGAGGTGTGTGTGTGTGTGTGAGAGAGAGAGAGAGAGAGAGAGAGAGAGAGAGAGAGAGAGAGAGAGAGAGAGAGAGCGTAATTCACACGTATGTTTATGGTCACCAAAACGAAATCGGTTAGAGGAAAATAGATAGATAAGCGGAACAATAGATAAGGTAAAGGAAATTGAGACAGATGTAACACTAAGGCTTCTTTTGGTAGTAATCTATCTATCTATCTATCTATCTATCTATCTATCTATCTATCTATCTATCTATCTATATATGCATTTAAATGTATATGTATATATATATATATATATATATATATATATATATATATATATATATATATATGCATTTAAATATATATAGATATATATATGTATATATATATATCTATCTATATACAGTATATATATATATACAGATAATCATAACACTTCATTGTGTATACATAATCATACTACTCGCGTTAGGCTTCAATAAGACGAAAGGGGATAATCCCGAACAAAGAAAGATTAAGCCTAAGACCACGGAGATTAAGAAGACTGCTTGGAAGGTCAGGTCATCCCAGGGATTAGGAAAAGAAAATAAGAGATTTTAGGAGAATCATATATAAATATATATATATATATATATATATATATATATATATATATATATATACCCGAGTAGCTTTCTTGTCTTCAGTGAATCGGTACCTGAGGATGAAGGCTGTATGTCTTCGAAAGACGCTAGTACTTTGTAAATAGTACTTTGCAAGTTATTATACCTTGTAAATAAATAGTACTCTGTAAATCAAAGAACCTGGAATCTAAACCATCCCGTCTTATTGAAGCCTAACAAGACTATATATATATATATATATATATATATATATATATATATATATATATATATATATATATATATATATATATACATATATATATATATATATATATATATATATACATATATATATATATATATATATATATATATATATATATATATATATATATATATATATATATATATTTGTACACACACATTATACGTATATACAGTATATATATATATATATATATATATATATATATATATATATATATATATATATATATATATATATATATATATATATATATAATCCGCTCAGTACCAGTCCGTCAAGTCAAAGATCAAATTATAGCCGCCTGCTCTCTGGTTCCAACAATGCTCGAAAAGACTCGGCGAACCTTTCAGAAACCTTTGTGTGTCCCCGTAAGGTTTCGCGTCTAATCCCTCTTCATTCTGCCTCATAAGAATCTGACAGATTATGGCTCGGGAAAAATTAGTTTTCTGGTCCTCATTTTGAACGGAATTCACGACAGACTTATATGGAATTAGGTACTCTTTCTTCAAGGGATGGTTAGGCATGGAATGGAATGGAATACAGAGTTTAGGCCAAAGGCCTAGCGCTGGGGCCTATGAGGTCATTCGGCGCTGAAAAAGGAATTGACAGTGAAAAGGTTTGAAAGGGGTAACAGGAGGTAAACCTCGCAGTTGCATTATGAATCAATTGTTAGGAGAGGGTGGATAGCAAGATGGAAGATAGATAATATGAATGGAGGTACAGTAAAAGGAATGAAAGGGGTTGCAGCTAGGGGCAGAAGGGACGCTGCAAAGAACCTTTAGTAATGCCTACAATGAACCCCATTAGGTGCACTGATGGCATCCCTACGGGGTCAAGGATGGTTACAGATCTAAGTTTACAGAAGTACTGAAATGCATTACTACATTAAAATAATTCTTGTACTTTAATAATTTACTTTATTTATTTATTTATTTACTTATTTATTAATTCGTTATTTTATTTTTTTCTTTTCTAATAACTGATCTCTTCTTTCTGTAATTCCTATTACCTTCCGTCACTCCTTTCTAATGAATAACTTATTCTTTGGGGGCTTGAATTTCAAGTCAGTGGCCCCTGTGGTGGGCTTGTTCCATATGAATGGGGATCATCTTCTGAATAATAATAATAATAATAATAATAATAATAATAATAATAATAATAATAATAATAATAATAATAATGTCGGTGGCCCCTGTGGTGGGCTTGTTCCATATGAATGGGGTTCATCTTCTGAATAATAATAATAATAATAATAATAATAATAATAATAATAATAATAATAATAATAATAATAATAATAATGATAATAATGTCAGTGGCCCCTGTGGGCTTGTTCCATATGAATAGGGTTCATCTTTTGAATAATAATAATAATAATAATAATAATAATAATAATAATAATAATAATAATAATAATAATAATGTCAATATCATCTGTGGCCTTGTTACATATGAATAGGGTTCAGCTTTTGAATAATAATAATAATAATAATAATAATATAATAATAATAATAATAATAATAATAATAATAATAATAATAATACCTTGACAGGTATCACCTTAAACTTATGGAATACTATTGTAGATATTCAGGCTTACTGTTAACAGAATTAGACATTTTTCTTGTGCAGAATTTAAACATTTACTCATTTGAGAAATTGGGCGTTCAGAGTTATGTAGAAATGAGTTGTGTAATCTTATGATAAATTTTGATAGTAAACATTAAGGAACATTCGATATTAATATTGACGAACATTAGTCATGTATCCTCATGTAAATCAAATCTACAATAAATTATGGCTAACAATTTAGAAATAAATAATTTAAATTCCGATAGAGGAAATGACATTTTCTGCTTTCTGTACATGAGTTAAACGTATGTGTAAAATGTAAACAAAAAAATCAATGAAACTAGAAATGAACGCTATATACAAATACCAGAGCGCATGCTTGGATGGAATAGCTAGAAAATTTTATGAAAAGTATAATTAAAAAAAAATATATAGGATTGCATAATAAAGTTCAATTATTTCTGACAACAGTAAACACATAAAACAAGTAAGCAACGTGACTAATAAAGAAACAAGTAAAATGTAGAAAACATTTGATAATCGACGGAAAATGAAGACCAACAACTAACAAGAAATGAAAACAAAATCAGGTGTCTTCTCCCAACTGAGCAAACTAACAACAAACAACGAAATATATAAATATTGAAAAAACAAGTAAATAAGTAAAAATGCGCCGAATTTTCTTCGGCGCGATCGAGTTTTCTGTACACCGCATAATCGAGGCCACCGAAAATAGATCTGTCTTCCGGTGATCTCGGTGTAATGCTGTATGAGCCGCGGCCCATGAAACTTTAGTCACGGCCAGAAGCAAGATTATGGCTAACTTTAACCTTAAATGAAATAAAAACTACTGAGGCTACAGGGCTGCAATTTGGTGTGTTTGATGATCGGAGGGTGGATGATCAACATAATTTGCAGCCCTCTAACCTCAGTAGTTTTTAAGATCTGAGGGTGGACAGAAAAATTGCGGACAGTAAAAGTGCGGACAGTATAAAGTGCGGACAGTATAAAGTGCGGACAGAACAAAGTGCAGACAGCATAAAGCGCGGACAGGAAAAGTGCGGACAGAATAAAGTGCCAACAGCATAAAGTGCGGACAGAATAAAGTGCGGACAGTATAAAGTGCGGACAGAATAAAGTGCCGACAGTATAAAGTGCGGAACGAAAAAAGTGCGGACAGAATAAAGTGCCGACAGTATAAAGTGCGGACAGAAAAAAGTTCGGACAGAATAAAGTGCGGACAGAAAAAAGAGTGCACAGAAAAAGCTATAAAGTGCGGACAGAAAAAAGAGTGCACAGAAAAAGCTATAAAGTGCGGACAGAAAAAGTGCGGACAGTATAAAGTGGACAGAAAAAAGTGCGGACAGATTAAAGTGCGGACCGACAGACAAAGCCGGCCCAATAGTTTTCTTTTACAGAAAACTAAAAAAAATGAGTAAACACTGTCAGGTAAAGAAAACGTGGAGACGTTTTCTCAAGGTTGCTAGTAAGCTTTTTTTAACTTAAACCACACAGCAAAGGAGCCGATTTGAGAAGGAACTTGCTTTCAAATGCTTCTCAAGCAAGAATAGACTAATCGTCAGCACACCAACACACACACAGAGAGAGAGAGAGAGAGAGAGAGAGAGAGAGAGAGAGAGAGAGAGAGAGAGAGAGAGAGAGAGAATAAAGGGAATATCATGACCGTAGAACTTTAAGGACATTTGCTATTTAGGGAACGGAGGTTCTTGGAAATGTATACAGTACATATATTATTATTATTATTGTGATTATTGTGAGAGAGAGAGAGAGAGAGAGAGAGATATCCTTGACCGTAGAACTTTTAAGGACATTTGCTATTTAGGGAACGGAGGTTCTTGGAAATGTATACAGTACATATATTATTATTATTATTATTGTGAGAGAGAGAGAGAGAGAGAGAGAGAGAGAGAGAGAGAGAAAGGGGAATATCCTTGACCGTAGAACTTTTAAGGACATTTGCTATTTAGGGGAACGGAGGTTCTTGGAAATGTATACAGTACATATATTATTATTATTATTATTGTGAGAGAGAGAGAGAGAGAGAGAGAGAGAGAGAGAGAGAGAGAGAGAGAGAGAGAGTAAGGGGAATATCCTTGACTGTAGAACTTTTAAGGACATTTGGCTATTTAGGGGAACGGAAGTTCTTGGAAATGTATAAATTTATTATTATTATTATTATTATTATTATTATTATTATTATTATTAGAAGAAGAAGAAGAAGAAGAAGAAGAAGAAGAAGAAGAAGAAGAAGAAGAAGAAGAAGAAGAAGAAGAAGAAGAAGAAGAAGCAACGATATATGAAAAGCAACCTATTAAGGGAAAAGATATTATTATTATTATTATTATTATTATTATTATTATTATTATTATTATTATTATTACAACAAAAAAGATGCAACAATATATGAAAAGTAGTAAGTATGGAAAACTTATTATTATTATTATTATTATTATTATTATTATTATTATTATTATTATTATTATTATTATTACAAGCCAAGCTGCAATCTTATAGTGAACGAATCTCCAAAGAATAAATTAGGTTAATAGTACTGAACGGAATTATAGTGCTACCAGACTTAAATAATTAGTGAATCAAACGAGAGAGAGAGAGAGAGAGAGAGAGAGAGAGAGAGAGAGAGAGAGAGAGAGAGAGAGAGAGAGAGAGAGAGAGAGAGTTTGCAAACTTCTGCCAAAATGAGCTGTAATGTTTTATACGAGCAAAATTCATCTAATCAATATCCATTAAACGATAAGAGTTAAGCGTTCGGGAAATTGTTTTTTGTTGTGTGAAGAACAAACAAACAAGCAAATAACGGGTGTTCTCAATGGCCCTGCCTACTCTCCTTTTAGTTATAGTGCTTTATTTGATGGTTCTTACTAGTAAAACAAAACAAAAAAGTTTAAAAGTCCAGAGTGGTGGATAGATCACTTAATATAAAAATTAGACAGTTGAGCACATTCTCTCTCTCTCTCTCTCTCTCTCACACACACAACAAACACACACACACGCACACAACCCCTCCCCTCTCTATCTCACACACACACAACTATCTCTCTCTTTCTCTCACAAAGCATACAACCTCTCTCTCTCTCTCCTCTCTTTTTTTAATATTACTCACACTAAACATCCGTATATATATATATATATATATATATATATATATATATATATATATATATATACATATATATTTATACAGTATATATATATATATATATATATATATATATATATATATATATATATATATATATATATATATATATATCCAGAGGAAGACGGACGAAAACCACACATCACTAGGCTGTCTTATTTATTTTAAAACCAACGTTTCGTAATTTTGTACTTAATTACATCTTCAGGGCTGTGCACAAGAAAAGATAAAAACATAAAAACAGTTATAAGTACAGTCTTAGAATACGTTTAAAATGTTACAGTAAAAATGAAATAAATAAGAATAAAAACACAACCAACCTAGAGGTGAAACAGTATGGAACTAAATGGAAAGAAGCCACCACAGTAAGGAGTTAAGCTAAATACAGTTGACCAGCGGATGTGTGAGTATTTAATGATGGTACAAGTTGTTTGATAAATAACGACTCTAAGATTGTTAAGTCTTGAGGGTTGGCAGTATGACCAATGACGCTAAAATCTTTGTTCTCAATGTAGGTTTTACATTGTTTTGAATGGTTCCTGATGTTGGAGTGCTCTGGGTTTGAGATTCTGCTACCTGTGCGGAAACTAATTCCCCGATGTGAATCAATGCGCACCTCTGGATATGCTTCCTGGAGTATTTCCCTGTTCCCTGTATCACTATATATATATATATGTGTGTGTGCGCATATATGCTTAAAAATCACAGTAGATGCACATGACTTCAATAGGCGAATACCACAGGAAAATGACAGGCAGAAGTTCAGTACGAAGCGTTTTCACGTGACTATTCACGCATATATATATATATATACAGTATATATATATATATATATATATATATATATATATATATATATATATATATATATATACATATATATATATATATACATACATGCATTTATAAATGTCCAATAATAAAAAGCAGCGAAAAATTAATACCACTTTCCAAAAATGAATTTCAGAATTTAAAGCTTCATTTTACGACCCAGGAGCAGGAAATAAATAACAAGAAAATAAATGAAAGAAAATAAGTCACTTTTACTGACATGCGTGGACAGAAAACCTGTTGACGTCTGAGTTTCCTTGCTTACAGAAAAAATGTAAAGAAAGGGAGAAAGAACACAAACGTTAGCTTTTTTTTCTCTCTCTTTTTTGCACGGTTCGACAAGGTACAAATGGGATCGCTACACGTAACTATAACAAAAGTATTTCTCTACTTTTTCGGGTCTTATGCTGCTAAAAATAAGAAAGAGGCTTAATTTTTACTTGTATATAAAGAAAAAGACTCTTTCCCTTCATTGAGATGCAAAAAAGACAACGATATCTCAAAAAGCAACTCAGATTAACACCGGTCTTAAGAAATCATGTGAGTCGAACCAAAAAGAACTTCCTTCATTGCTTATGGCTTCCCGCCTCCCCCGCCCGCCTGCCTGTCAGGGCTGCCAACCTCACCGACGACGACGACGCCGCCTCCGCCAGCAAGGCTGCATAACAATTATTAACCTGGCTCGCGGTATCTCCTTAGTTGAAGCAAGAATGTTGGCGGGCATTGCCTCCTGACTTGGTATAGTGTTCGTTCTCAATTAACGTGGATTATCATTAACACGACGTCGCACACAGAGCTTTCGCTTACGGCCAGGTGAATATCACGCTTTGATTTTTCAAAGTTTGAATCCTGTTTTCCATTAGGCTCAGTTGGAGATAAGATTAGGTCTACTGTGGACGACCGAAGAACGAGTTTGACTGGATAATTATTTACATATATATACAAAATCCAGGTGTTTTACATAGTTCTGTATATATTAAAATACAATACGAACATCTGTTTAATCAATAAAATGCCACAACATTTCCGTTACATTATTAAACAAAAATATGGCTTCAAAGCCGTGTAAACAATCGTATCTATATAAATTATAAAGGGTGCGCGATCGCAAACAAGTTTAAAGCAGCTGTGAAATCAAATGATAACAATAAGTGAACTTAAACTTATTTAAACTGAAGTTTAAAACATACCCGTAATTAATAGTACACCAAACCTGCTTTACTCAGCACAGGCTCTTGCTCAGGAAAGCAGCCCTGTGAGCGATTGGAGGATCACTAAAATTCCATTTAATGTTTTTGTTAGTGACCATAACATTCACCAAAATACCGAAAAATTATTTTTTATCAAAAATTATTTTTCATTATCTTTAAATGTGATAATACAAGATACTCAAGCAGACAAAAGGGATATATTAGTAGATCAGATTCGTGTCAAAAGAATAATTATGACTTCGAATTAATATAAACGTAATATCAGTTTTGAAAGAAAACGTCAGCTTTATTGCCATAATATACGATTAGTGAACAATCATCAATAAGACAATTATTGACACTTGAGCGAACACGGAGAGAGAGAGAGAGAGAGAGAGAGAGAGAGAGAGAGAGAGAGAGAGAGAGAGAGAGAGAGAAATGTAAAACCTACGTATAAATATTTGCCCATATATATATGTGTAGATAGATAGATATGTAGTTCTTTTTTTATCCAACAATGTAATCAGTTTGTGATCTGGCGTCGCAACGACTAACTATTCCCCAATTGTCATGTGAAATACACATCAGCAACGGAGAGAGAGAGAGAGAGAGAGAGAGAGAGAGAGAGAGAGAGAGAGAGCTGCTTTTGAAGTAAATAGCGGTCTCGGAGGATAATGACAAAAACGCAAGTATTGCATAAAAATAGCATCGCATACCTTATAACATTACTGCATCAGCAAAATTAGCCTGGAAATAAGTTATATCAACATTACTATGGTATTTGCGTACCAGTTAACTGGGTGGCTTTACGTTATAGTTTAGATGATATCCTTAAATAACAACTGGAAAAATACTTATTAATCATAATATCAATGACAGTACGCCTTGCGTTAGCTTTGGTATAATATTAAGGGGAACAAGCTAAGTTCGTACGTAGATGGTTTAACCGTACCTATAGGTCTATCTTGTCCTGTTCCGGGAAATATAATCAGAACAGCGTATATCACATGTTAATTAATTATTTTCTTCGTAAAGCACACAATAACAGATACAAAAACCTGCTATTCATGATAGCGTCCTCTTTCATTGATTTCCTAAACGTTATGCAACAAAGTGCAAAATGATACATCTTGCAAGTTTTCCCAACTCTGACTGTCACTCTTCCGCTGATACGCTCAAGTACCGGGTTTATTTAAAAAAAAATGGCTCAGGTCTTGAAAACCGGTTTCACGATCGGTGTGCGGACAACCCTTCTGAACTAAAATAGACGTTTTAAAAATTCCAAACATTTTCTTGTTGTGGAATATTTAAATATGCCTTGTAAGCAGGCTTACTCTACATTTCTTTAGTGAATACGCTTAAGCGAAAGAATTTACTTGCTGCAAAATTTTGGCGCAAGGAAAGGTAGACCTACTACAGTCATGATGAGAATGAAAATGCGTTCCCTATGGAGAGATTGGGCCGTCATGTAAGTCGGTTAAATAATAAAACGCAAGGAAAATGTGTCTCATCACAATCAGTTACGTCAGTGTTATAATTCAACAGCACAAATAACGTTATAACAATCATCTTAATAACTGGTCCCATATGATTAGAAAGTCTACTAATTTAATAACAGATATTGGCAAGAGAAAAAGCTGACGTAAGTCAGTCCTTTCTACACTAAGATGCAAGAGTGAAGAAATATCCCAGCGGCAAAGTGTAGACTACACAATACTAAATCAAACTTTCCTGTAAACATCAACGGAAAGCTGATCTCTTTTCTCCTTTTTTTAAAATCGATTGTTCACCAATTAACCTGGAAACGACAATCAAAAGCGTGCGACCTTTCACAAGCCATGCAGTTTTTAAAAGACTAGACGTAACAGCTTGCAA
Organism: Macrobrachium rosenbergii; assembly: GCF_040412425.1. Lineage (NCBI taxonomy): Eukaryota > Metazoa > Arthropoda > Malacostraca > Decapoda > Palaemonidae > Macrobrachium > Macrobrachium rosenbergii. The sequence continues at coordinate 28,475,662 of NC_089782.1, forward strand.
CTCGGAAGACTGAAAAACAGGTGGAAAAGTCCACAGTTGTTAAATCTCGAATGAGTGGTACACTAGAGCTGAGTGCTTAAATACGCTGGTCTATTGATTTCGAGAAATAATTCTTGTATCTCTCTGCACAGATGCGTCGTGAATCCGTTACTAGTCCAAGATCAATACGACGCTAAACTTTTAACTGTGGCAGTCTGAGCAAAGTGTATCTGCACTTGTGTGTTTAAAAGCTTTTACTTTACTGTGATGTTTGTTACTTATTATCACTGTCCCGTTTCTGAAAATTTTACGATACGAAAATCCCTTCTTTATCAATTGCACAGATCAAGTTTTGTTCTCAAATTACCATAGTTACACGCATTAATCAAATAAAACAGTTAATTTAAACGCTTACGTTATTCTAAGACTGTGAATGCACAAGACTTTTACATAATCACAAGGATTTTACATACTTGAGTAACTTTAGACAAACATATTTCTAAAGGGTTATTTCCTTTCATTACGAATAGTTCATTTGGTTTTTACGGTAACCGAGGACGTTGATAACGAGATGCGTTGATACCCACGAAATATAAAAGCACTGCAAAGGCCTGTCATTCTAACAAACTAGGCCTATGTGATTCCCTTTCATGTGCCTGAGGCTTAGTAGTCTAGGTTATAAGATTTGATTAACATGGAACTTGAACCACCTCATCAATATCCAGTATCCAGAAAATTTTTAATTCATGCTCTATTCTGTCTTTAGTTATTTATTTAATTAGCGTATGAGCGCCGTCATGACTGGTCATACATATGAATACTACCAAACCCAGCGGTGCACGGCGTAGGTGTCTCAAAGTACAATGACTAACAACACGGTTTTTCATCATTAATACTTCTATCATAACTTACATTTTTCATACACATTTATTCGAGATACGAAACTGGTACACAATAAGATAACAAAAACAACAGCTCATAACTTACAGCATAGACTGGTAAACAGGCTCTTTTATATCGACGAAGTAACGAAACTTTGAACTTCATATAATCCTGAATGTGACTTCCGGATAAATGCACAAATCTGTAGAGGTATATGAAAATTTAAATTAAAATACAGTCTATTGGGATTCTAGTAAAATTAATTCGGATCTACTCTCTTCAAAATTAGAAATGCTGGACACAAAATTATATTCTATGAATGAACTCGTAAGATCACCAGACACGGTGACACACGTTAAGACGCCCAACTTAAAAAGCACTTACTTAGCGCACATTCCTAAGCTATGGTAAAACGTCTATAATTTTAATGGAAAAGGGAAAATCTCAATACAGATTTTCTTTAGAAAGTTCTAAATTTCCACTCTAAGTCAAAGCTCATAAGCGGCCCAAATTTAATTATAGACCTACTGTCTGTATAAAATGTGATGCAAGCGGTAGGCCTAGTTTGTTCCACTGGTTGATGAATTTTAAATTTTCAGATCTTCAGTGAAGATGTAACTGTTGGGGAGAGGATTAAGATAAAAACGTCTAGACTATATATATATATATATATATATATATATATATATATATATATATATATATATATATATATATGTGTGTGTGTGTGTGTGTGTGTGTGTGTGTGTGTGTGTGTGTGTATACTGCACAGTATATCAACCAGTGGAGTAAACTAGGCCTACTGACTGCATCACATTTTATATAGACAATACATACATAATAAATTATATATATATATATATATATATATATATATATATATATATATATATAATGTGTGTGTGTGTGTGTATTTATACACTTCACTAAGCTGTTTCCCCTAACTGTGATATCCCCCAATGAAAATGAACGCGGTCATCATAATTATCACATTCATACTGTAATGGTCGAATCGTGGATGAACCCCATTTGCAGCAACCCTCCACAGCATTTAAACCACTTATTACACCTACACGGAAGACATGTTAGTAGCATGTCAAAACCCCATACGCACACATTTTACCCTTCACTTCTATCATACTTCCCCTCGTAACAGGGGCTCTTACGAATGAGTAAATGTGCACTATTGTAGGTTTAGCGAGCTTCAAAATTGGTAATAAGTTCTTAAAGATAAAAAAATTGGTATTATTAAGGTTACCAACGTATTTGATGGGATAATTACATAATAAGTACCTGCTGTATTATACAGTTCACAAATCATCACTTGCAATGTTAATCAAAAGTTTCACAATAATTTTTTTAATGGAAGGACGACACCATATCTTTCACAGCACACTGTGCATTGCTGATGCAGTACTTATTCTGAGTACCATATATGGTAATGCTTGGCGTTACCATCGTTTCCTAGCTCACTTCTCTAGCCTACACCACTTGAAAAATGTGTAATCCAGTGCTACTAGCAAGATACGTTTCATTTATAGGTCTTCCCATGATGATGTAATGAAAGAAACTTGCTCCAAATCTCTTGTTGTTGTACCGCTACTGGAGCACTGTTAATCCCAGGTGGATGTCAGCAGAATGCTGGGTCCTTCATTTTCTGGGGAAAATTGCTCGAAATGGGGGTCCTCTTTTCCTTACCATGGTCACCACGATTTACATAAACATTCAGATAGTCTGTTAGGCCTTCTTCCACTCTTTCCTTAATTTTCCAAGCATCTCGAAGTGCCACAATGTCACACCACAGAGAGATATAAGTCTTATCTTAATATTGTTTGCTCCGATGACCTGGTAACGGATTTCTCACTGGAAACTGAGCTGTAATGCTACTCATATGATCCATAGTCCTGTGTCGTTTATCTATCAGTCCCTGTGAACTGTCTGATTTCATTCTTTTCTCTTTGTCATATTTTAATCTTTTATCCGTGAATGGTTGTTCTGTTCAGGGTCAACTTGCTCCTCAAGGAAGGATTATTAAGGCTTATTCCATAAGAATGAATGTAATTAAGAATAAGATAAACTACTCTACAATATTTCACTATACAGTAAACCACTGTAAGCACTGGACTTCAAATATGGCTACTAAAGTTGTTGGTATGAAAAAAATAAAACTATCCCTTCGTTATTTTCCAAATGTACTTCTCTCACATTCATAGCAGATGGAATTTTTTGTACTGCAAAGTCTGTACTGTGGTTAACATTATGAAACTTAACTTTTTTTCCTTAACCTGTCGACTACACACTGCTTTCATTAAAGAATGAATGAAAAATTATGAACTTTCTTTTCCCCCCAACAGTATGTCCACTCTAGCAGTACGTTTGGCATGGATGATCTTCCTAGTGCAGACTGGGGTGAGGTTTTGTAGAGGGGCGTGCCTGACAGTGGCTGATGGAGAGGCTTACAGTGCATGGGGCGATGCAGTCATCACTGTACTGTTGCCTTTGCACCGCGGAGAACACTGTGACAAGGTGAGAGACAAAAGGTGGGTAGTGTGACCCTAAATAATATGTGAATTGCATATTTTGAGATGGAAACAGCATTAAATGCTGACCAAGTTGTAACAAATGGTCATCAGAAGCATCCTGGGTCAACTTGTTTCAAAGTATAGTACAATATCCTCCTTACAAAACTAATATTGCAAATTACGCAGTTGGCTTTAGCACGTACAGTACCTGTTTAACATGTACATTTTTTCTTGTATGTGTTTGAACTGGCTCACCACCTCCTGAAACTTCATTAACTTCTTGCTGATCCAGAAAATGAACTTCTGACTTTATGACACGATCAAACATAAAAAGTCTGCAGAGTTATAGTTGTCAAAATGTATAATATAGTTGCAACACATAATACTGTATTCAATAGATAACATATTTGTAAAGGTTTCTTTTAAGTTGAGTCACAAAAGCTAACCATATTACATGACTTTTTAATATTTGCTTAACATTTTTGAAGTGCAAAGGTCAACTTGATGACCTTATTTTAGCCCAAGGCCAAAGAAAATAAGAAAGAGGGGAGAAAGAAAGATTAGGCTCATTTACAAGGGAAACAACAGGCCTTCATCTCTGAGGAAGGAAGGTTATGCCATCAAAAACAGAAGCAGGAAGAGAATTCTGAAGCTTACCAGTAGAGAGAAGGAAAGAGACGGTCACTCAATCAATCATGCAATCCAAGGATTACTAATATTTAAGACAATTTTTTTCACCTATTTTTCAGATCAGCATGACAGAGGTCCAAATTCTTGAAGCAACAAAGATAGCTGTGAACAGAGTCAATGAATTAGACCTGGTCCCTGGAGTCAAAGTTGGTAAGTGAGAAACATCATCGTCATCACCATAATTATTTTTTACATTAACACTTCCCTCCATGTGATTAAATGTGAAATAGGTTCCCTCCATTTGTTCTGTCTTGTGCAGTTTCCCAGAGAATTCCCAACTGTCCTAGATCTCTACCCTCCTTACTCTACTTTTTCCACCAAAAAAATATTTCTACTGGTATGCTTTGCATATATAATACACAGTATCTTAGTTAACTGAAAAAAATTACCAAATTATTTGAAAATTAAAGTACCTTCTCAACCTACTCATCGAATCTTCCCTAATTCAGGTTTACGTGTTGTCGACACCTGCGGTGAAGTGGCACGCAGCGTGAAGTTGGCACTGGCATCCCTCGCATCTGATGCCCGGTCCTGTATTCCAAGTCTTTCTCTTGGTTTTTTGGGTAAATGTTTACTAATAAAATCCATCAGTGATGTCTTAATCCACTGTCAAAGAATGTATGTTCTTATTGTCTATCTCTGGCATTAAATATTCTATTATTTAACATGCTAGTCTAGTCTCTAGAATTGTAACAATTAGTTAGTCTAGTTTCTAGAATTGTAACAATTAGTTAGTCTAGTCTCTAGAACTGTAACAAGTAGTTAGTCTAGTGTCTAGAATTGTAACAATTAGTTAGTCTAGTCTCTAGCATTGTAACAATTAGATTGTTATTTGTTATAAATATTATTGCTACTGACATTATTATAGAGCATATAGTTTAGGGCCCCTATATGCAATGAATTGGATTCATGCCCCAATGTATATGTGTGTGTGTGTGTTTATGAATTCATGTCTGCAAATGAATCCCATGCAGGGAGCATTATTTAGGGGGGCTGGGGGGGCAACTGCCACCCCCAAGGCTCAAGATGCCCCCCGCAAGCCTCAACTTGCCCCCCCTCACCCCACCAAGCCCCAAGAAGTAACAGCAGCTGGTTTTCCATTATTCCTACCGAACTTCAAATGTGTCATCACATTAAGTTACATCTTTCTATCTATCTATCTATTTTGTGCGCTTCAAAAAGCACATGAAATAGCTCAAAATCAAAAAAACCCCAGGTGATTAGGCTCACTTCGCTCACCAAACCGCCTTTGCCTGCCCATCAAAAATCTGAAATGACGCCCCTGATCCCACATATATATAATTTTCATTATGCCTGAAATCACCAGAACATGTGATGTATGTATGCAGATGTACACAAGGAGAAATAAAACACTGGGTGTATATACCCAGTCTTTCATTTGGCCTGTATAAGAATGATATAACAAGTACAGCAATCAGCATCACCATAACGTTATCAAGAGAGAAAATTCAGGGTTTTGGTAAATGTCAACACAACTAGAAAGAAGGAGAGAAAAATCATAGCTTCTCTATGAATCAATTAACAATCTGTACAGTACTGCATTTAATTCTATATTTTCAGTCTCTCGGGTCATTAAATAAAAGTAAACTGTATGTTCTGAATACTGTAAATGAAAATACTAAAGTGATGTTGTTGACACTTCACATGATTTAAGAAATTGGGAGTTTTAGCAGTGCAGCTACTCTTTGAGAATGATATACAAAAATCATTCAGTAATTACAAAGGACCCTCTAGCTGGAGACTAACTGATCATGTAGAAACTTACCACATGAAAGGTTCAACACCATTATTCAGTATTCCTAAAACATATTCCCAACTACTCCTAAGGTGCAGTGAAAAGATCTGGAAGAGAATTTCAGGAATTAGTTGACTAAACACTAGTACAAGAGTACAGTACTGACTGGAATCTGAAGAGCCGACTAACAATATTGTACCGGAATAACAAATATATATGGTTTTAAAAGAAAAGAATTCACTCACTGTGCTTACCATGTGAACATCAATCCTTACAAAAGGATAATGCCTTTCTTTTATTTATACCCAGGAAATACTACTTCTAGAGGCTGGCTGTTTGAAACACATTATCTAGTAGAGTATTATTCTCTGAGGACCTGAATCATGGCAACACATTCTGGAATGAAAACAGGCCAACTAAAGTCTAATGTTGATGTGAATGACGTAGATCACTAAACATCCCTCCTAATGCAAAAGCAACCTGGAAAATTAACGTTTGGCTTGAAGGGTCTCTAGAGGTTATTCAAGACTTGGTGATTTCTATACAAGTTCACTTGATATAGAATACTTTTCTTTGCATCTGTTCCCTCATTTATTGAGTCATTATGAGGAGAATAGTTTTTACTGACAAATTCTTCACATGTGCTTTCATACTTTCTATATAACCCATCTTATATGAAAACTCAGCATCTGTAAATTTTACTATATGGAAACAGAGTAGATGGTGATGATTATTGTACAGTATTACCTTTACTGATATTATCTTAAATAACATCTATTATTATGATATAATATAGAATAATATAAATTACTGTATTATACTGTACTATACACTAAAGAAGTAGGCAGTAGTAATGACAGCCCTCAACACTAAAATTAATAACAGAGTAAGAGAAAAAGTTGGCCATCACTTATTTTTTTCCTCTTAATAAACATATTGCAGTACAGTATCTTTAAAATTAATGTAAGCATACATGTATAATATACATATTAAAACTGTGTATTATACAGGGTTCAATCTCATATGTGCATTCAATTATGTGCTGTAAGGGTAGGAACCAATTCCTTGCTAATAACTGTGTATGTATACCTTTTACCACACTGTAAATCAGAAGAATCAAGTGTTTTACTAATACAGTATCCTACAATTTTCACAGGCCCAGGAGATGCAGCATCTGCAGCAGCCGTTGGTAAGGCAACAAGAGCTTTACAAGCTCCTGTAGTTGCTTATGGGCCTCGCACGGTGGTAGTGACTGATACGATCAATCTCATAACTCCTGCCCCACAACGATCAGCTAAGGTAAGAACACTCCGCACATGGATGTTAGCATTTCCATAACGTGCTAAATATTACTTACCAGTAATCATTATTTAATATAGTAATCAGAGTGTTTCTTTAGTGATGTTTGTTATTTGTTAAATCCACAGGCTGCAGTGCATGTCTTAGCAGCGATGAAAGTGCAATCGTTCAGCATTGTGCACACGGCTGACGAGGAAGGACGTTCCATGGCTGAACACTTCAGTGCAGCTGCTGAAGATGCTTATCGCTGTGTTGAAATGACACTAGAAGCTGGTGATGAGGAAGCTATGGCCACAGTACTTCAAGAGGGTCCAGGTACTATAGTTATTCTGGGAACAAGGGATAAAGCTCAAAGGTTAGCAAGAACACTTGGGGCGCCAGGAGGTCCAGCTGACTTGATTTTAATGCTAGACAATGCAGGGCCTGTCCCACCTGCTGAACTGGAGAGTATTGCAACCCCTCTAGTTATTCTACAGCGGACAGCACCAACGATACCCGAGTACGTATCCTACTTGGAACGAGATTTCTACGGAGACGACGGACCAAGACGAGAATATGTCGCAGCGATGTCAAAGTGCGATGCTTGCGAGCCTTCAGATTTTGGGTACGATGCTAGTGCACCAGCAGCCATTGCAGCAGTTCTTGTATACGCTGAGGCATTACGTGAAGCACAAGTCGCAAAGTGTGGCACTAGTGGTGGGCTTTGCAACGGAGTCAAAGGTCTCCAATATCAAGAATGGTGTGACACACTAAGTCAAGCATCATTGCATGCCGCAGCATCAACAGCTTTCCCAGATCTTCTCGATGCAAATCTTGATCCTGGAAGTGAAGACTTCCCACGATATACTGTCAAGTTTATGTCAAATGGCACCTTGGGCAACATAACACAGGTCTGTACGCAGCATCTGGACTTAACACTATAACCACTGAATTACGATGATATAGGAGTACAGTATCTAGAAAGGTGCAGAAAATTTCTGCAGCCTTCAGCTGACCTCTATGATAGCAATATTGCATGAAGATATGATTTCAAACTTAGCTCAAACACTAAAAATAATCTCTTATTGATAGTATTTGTACTTGACAGTGCACCTGCATGATTGGACTAAAATTTCAACAAGGATATTATTTGGAGAGCTTTACCTACAACTAAAAAGTACAAAGTTGATTTGAATATATACAGAATTCTACTAACAGTGTATAGCTGTCTTTATAATCTCAAAAAACGTTTCCTTTTACGCATCAGGTTGGCCACGCAGACGAAACGTCGGCTATACTTGGACGTATGGACATACTCCAGCCAAGGTGTGGAAGTCGCTGTTCTTGTCCAAGGAAAGAAGTTATCGTAACCACAACTACTCCTGTGCCTGAGGTGCTTCCTGAACCAGATAATATTACCGCACCTACACCACCTCCTTCAGGTATGTCAGATACAGTATTCACTTCTTGCGCATTACCATAAATCTTTGCATATTTTTTGCTGACACTTCTTGAGCGTTACCATAAATCTTGCAAATTTTTGCTAAATACTTGTTGAGCATTACCATAAATCTTTGCAAAGTTTTTGCTAAAGTTTGGCGGGGAAAAATGCATCTTAAAATCAAAACCACATTTCAAATGACTTAATTGCACTTAGCAGCCTATTCTAGGCACCAATACACATTACTGTACTGTGTTTAATATCACTCAAGCATAGAATATTACTTCCTTTTTTCAGGGGATATGTAGGTACCTTCAGTGCAGAGAAAAGAGCACTGTTAAAAAAGTTGAAAACTTTACCCAAAACAACTACCTGAAGGTAAACTAAAATTAAGGAAAATTACTGCATGTAAAAGAGAAGTAGAATACTATGATAAATGGCATGCCACTCTCCATCTGTTACTATTAAGGACAAAATGACTTTACTAGTAGCTCTGGATGTTATTCACCTAAATAGAATGGAAAACATATGAATGCTGTTTTTCCATAGTTCTTTTACATAAAGAAAAGCTTATACTGCACAGTTTTATTGAAAAAGAATGAAGTAGATCACTAAGAGTGTACTATACAGTATATATCAACATAGAAAGTAGCTAAGAAAGTATTACTTATCTTTTTTAAGCACTTAGATAACTTAACCAAACCATAAAATACATCCACACTATGTAGAACTGTTCCTCTTCTTGAACAAGTTTCAGTACATTGAAGGGGGAGTGAGCCTCTGTGGGTGAAACAAGCAAATAAGATATGTGTGCATCTCATGCCCAAATGGACTTCCTTGGTAGTGCCTGGATCGAGGCTGGCATGGTCCCAGATTCCTTTGCCCAACAGGCCTCCCTGGTTGGCTTCCAGAAAAAGGCTGGTCTGGTCCTGTTATCTAGCGTCCCAATGGCCTTCCTTGGTGGCACTTAGAACTAAAGCACTTCAAGAAAATACATGTCAATTACCTTGTCCAAATCAAATCTGTTTGGTAAAAATATTCAGGCTACCACATTACAAAGGTCTGCTAATGGTTAAAACTTTAAATTTACCATCTATACACTAATTTGTTTGATTTTTGTTCAAATCTATAATTTTTTTTAAAAAGCAAAGTTTATTTCAAAACAGTCTTTAAAATTCTATAATGTACAGTATAGTTAAATTTATGCAAACTACAATTAGTATGTGTTACAAGTTTCATTTCATTCAACAAAAACTCATGAACTAACAAGACTGACCAAACAGTTAGATAAACAGTTAACTACAAGTGCATAACTATTTGACATGCAGAAATACAAGTTTAAGCTCATACCAGGGCACTGGCTTTTAAAAGCAGTTCCCCCAAACTTCAATTTGCAACTTTTCTTCTGTTTTTAAAATCTGATACATTCACATCATACGTACAGTGTAACTGTTAGTGCAGACCCCACATTCCCTCATACATGGATTGAATAACATGGGCACCATCAAGTATCCACAGGCCAGACGAATGTGACCAATTCAAAGGTACGATAAAATCACTTTGGCAAGGGGAAGGCTTACTAGCAGTGAATATGGCAATGAGATTTCTATAATTTCTACTGAGTTAGCAACAGGTGACACCCACCCTTACTTCCTTGTCAGTTTTGAATGGGCTGCTTCCTATGCCATCAGCAACTAAAAGGACATTGAAACGTATAAGGTTCACATGTGTTGAACACGTGCTTTCTACAACAAAATGCACTCTACCACTTTTTTTCTTCAGTATGTATACATGTAGAACTACAATAATGCATATTCTTTGTAACAATACTGTATGCAATCACTGGAACTGACTATGAATTCCTTTCCAATAAGCACATCCTATTTTATTACAGATTACAGCATTCTGCAACTGAATTTAATCTTGCCAACTCTGCTTTGCAGGATTCAATATCATTGGAGGACAAAACTGGTGGGCGAACAAAGGATGGCTCCCGAAGACCTTCGACAGCCCACTGCACTTATCCAAAATGGAGGTGGCTACATACGTGACTGCCTTCTCCTTTTTTGTAGTAGTTTTCTTCTCTGCTAGTCTCATATGTATTTATACTGTACAAAGACCACCTTCACGAAACTAAAGTACAGTATTTCCTTTTTAAAACTGTTACCGAAATTAATTTTTTATACGGAAGCGTTAAGAAGAAGGGAGAGGATTCCTTTTATGCAGTAAGAGTAGTTAAGTAATCTTATAAGTCCTTTTCAAGATTTACATTACAGTATAAAGGTATTCCCAGCACTATACATTTCACAAGCCGATCATCTCTTACACTTAGTACAGGGCTTCCCCAAGTTACGGTGGCACCCACTTACGGCATCCCAATCTTACGGCGCTTTTTCAAATATATTTATCAAGAATAGGTATCTAGTTACGGCGCCTATTAATTAATAAGCACCGACTTTCGGCGGAAATCGACTTACGGAACCCGCCACCATGAGTCAGGGACTGCCTGTACACCAGAAGTTCACTTAAAAGCCTCATTCATCCACTGCCAACCTTTGAAAGGATGTATAAAATGAAACCACCTTCCATTCTTTGAAGACACCACTTAGTACCAATTTTTCATCACAATATCATTTTTGTGCTGAATAATTTCAAAAATGAGTGTCAAATACCATCACAACCAATGAAAAACTGTTTTATCTGTAAACCTGCAGATACTTCATTTTCTTTTAAAAAAAATCATAGTGGATGGATGTGGGTTTACTTTCAGGCCTTTGCAAAACTTCTACAATACATAAGTCTAGAAGAGAATTTATTGAACAGTACAGTCCTATCCTGCAACCTACCTGTTGGCACTAAAAATGTCACCAACATTGCTCCAAATAATGATTTACAGGCATATACTCCACATACAGCTATTTTCTTTCCAAACATTCATGGATACCACACTGTGGAGATTATAAAAACATCACCCAGCATAAAGAGACACAACATTCCAAAATACCTGCTGTAAGATGCTAAAACACAAATTTAACTTTTAAAAGACTAAGAAAATCTAGAAATAGGATGCTAGACTTAATGAAACTCACTGTACTGTAACAAGTGGCTCTACTGTCCAATAATCTTCTACACAGGCTAATGGAAAAGCTTCCTTCAGACTCCTCACAAGCTCACATACACAAAGGAAATGCTACAGTTCTATTATATATGTCATTATCTAACCATAACATATGGAAAAGGGGATTCTTAGGACAATTTGGTTCCTTCAGCACGTGGGGAACTTGCACAGAAGTGAAGACCTGGATTCCACCTTTATCATCACTGCCATACGGTCTAAACCATATCATAGTTAAGAGATTTGGAAGGTGGCCAAGCAAAGATCAACGGTAGAAAAATTTCATTTCTTTTGCAGTATTTACTAACAAACTTGCAATATCAGTAGCTACCGGAGAATCAAATTTAACTTTGCCTCTTTGGCCACATAAGAGTACTATAGGTTCTCTGTAGTGACCCTTTAACCCCAGGTACTTTGTTTTCTACCTTTTCAAGCATTCGCTTTGATCTCTTCCCGGCTAGATGTCCAGCTTCTTTAGCTTTATCTTACTCCAATCTTCACTGCTTTAAGATCAAAAACCTTTAATCGAGCACTACTAGAGTCTACAAATATAAACCGAGCGTTCTCTTCAACAATGTCACCACATGCGTTGAACAACACATATATCTCCCTCTTCCACCAACGTACAAGCTTAGTGACAAACTTTTGACATTGTTTGCCTTCAAATTTAATGAAGATAGTCTTTAAACATACAGTAAAAAAAAAAAAATAAACAGGAAGCACTAGCATTTACCAACAACCTTAAATGAATTGGGAAGACGAGATACAATGACAGTCAAGAAGGGCATATTTACTGAGTTTTATCAGTAGACAGTGTACAGTATTAAGATTATGATTACAGTATTATCAATGTCAGTGTACTGACACTGATAATACTGTATTTATTAAGCACTTTAACGTGATCACTGAATTAAATACTATACCTGAAGAACTTCATTGCAAAACCTTGTTTCAGAATTACTGATGGATGCACCCTTTTACATGAAAGATGCTGTAATTCCATGCTAATTACAATTACTGTACTTGTAAGGTAATTCCATAGCAATTTCACTTTCCTTAATAAGTTCAGATTTCTTGAGCAATGAAGTATCTTACACTGCGTCGTTCTAAACATATATCAAGTATTCTATAACTGTTTTTTGTTTTAAAATACAGTAACAGCCAGAAGGTCACGACTCGAGTATCTTATACTGCACTGTCCTAAATATATATTGGTATTTTATAACTGTTGCCTGTTTTAAAGTATTGTAATAGCGAGACAAGTTGAACTTCCTTTTATTACAAATGCATCCCTGAGAATCTTGTACTTAATTTGCATCAAAAGTAAAATACCATTTCAAATGTATCATTAATAGTTTCTTATAAATCCATAGGCTTTTCCATCAAACATTTTCTGCCAACATAAACAATTTTTGCTTGAACAATTAAACACTTGGGTTTACAAAAATCTGGAGGGCTAACTGACAGGACTTGATCAGCTATGACAGATGACACATTATTTGACTATGTTCTAATGTATTATCCAAACATGCTGTTTTGGTGTTAGAATCACTGATAATAAAATCCTCTAACCATATCCCTTGAATTTACAATATTTTGACCAACATTTTGTATCTCACTTACGGCCTTTTTAGTAAAATAAATTTGCCTTTCTCTGTTATTTGTTTTATCATTTAACACCTTTTGTTTACAAAATATTATAAGTCTTAATGATCACATTCTTGCAGGTAAAAAGTTAATGAAACTCGAAAAGGTTTGACTTAAACTTTATTTACACAGTTTCAAGTACCGCTGCATCAAATGAGCACTCTCACATTTTCTATAAATCTTATATAAATAGTACCTGCATGTCTTCCGAGACTTTCTAAAGAAGCAATTACTGAAGTGGAGAGAGATTAAACAAATCCCATCCAAATTATTTCTACTCTAAAATCCAGACTTACTGAAATTACCCGATTTAACAAAACGTAAATTAGGTCTGATAAATCTATACTATAACCTGAATGTTTGTAACATAAGTTTTTATATATAGTATTTTTTAATAAAAGGTGAAGCTCTATCCATATATACAGTCAAAATTATATATTAATTCTTCACTCTTATTAAGGTAATAATTTTAAATACCCTGTAATTATTTTAAAAGGTAAAGAAAGGTACAGTTTTACCAGCATGACAGTTCTTTCAAAGACATCGCTTTGCTTCATCTTCTCCTCTGTTTAAAACCATACAACAAGACAATATTGTACTAGAATGCTACAGCATGACTAGACACGGGGCAGTAAAAGTACTGGGACTAAGCCACCAATAGCAAACAAACATTTGTTATCTTAACCTGCAATTCTATTGCACTTGCTGATCCTGATTCAAAGATGAGAATGACCTGTTGGGAAGACTACGTCACTTTAATCAACTGCAGACACCACCCTACTTACAAACAATCAACTTATAAACATTCTGAGATACCAGCAAACGGGATTGGAAATTAGAATTGTGTTCAGAGCACCCCCTTTGCCATCAGTAAGTTCAAATTTTGTTTTGCGTTACTATTCTGTACATACAGTACTTTATGTACAGTGTATTGTGTTTTAGGATGAAAAAACGTACAGTACTGTATTGATTTTGTGTCCTACTGTACTTAACCAACTTACAAACAATTCAACAAGCAAACGGCTGTCCGGAACGTAATTCATTTGTAAGTAGGATGGCATCTGTATTGGTCTTTTAAAAGAGTTGTGACACCGAGGTGTCCCGAGATGTTTATTTATACGTCTGATGGCCTGGTTGTTTCACCTGCCTCCTTTTCCTTGAGTTTACGCGCAGGAGTCGAAGACAGAGCTGTTACTACTGAAGGGCCTACGATGTACGCTCCCAAAGTTGCTACACTCACAAGGGCCATGGTTGCTTTCGCTATCTACAAAGGGCAATGCATACAATCATGTAATCAAAAATGGCAATTGTCAACCTACTTCATGAAGGACTTATGCTATGAGCCTTAATTCTTACCCTGCCACTACTTAACCAATTACAATCTTAACCACGAAGGACACTAAAAATCATATTTCAGTGTTTAGAAAGATCAGCATCTCCTGTAAATTAGAACTTAAAGCTTCGGCCATGCAAATCAATACTTTATTTAGAAAATCATGTTGAAATCATAAAAAATTAGAGGGGCTGCTTACTTCACTAGTGATATGGTTGTAAGAGATTTGTATTTTACAAAAAAGTTTAATTGGTACCAATAAGCTAAAGAATGCGCTGAGTAGAACGGATGTTCAAATTACACCTCAATCAAACCTGAGAAAAAGGACTTTTTCATAAGACTGGCTGGCTACATAAAATGCACCAGAAATGGTCTAGCGTCTTGTTATACATGAAAGTACATATGAGGTTAGATGAAATCAAAGAAAAAAAAAAAAAACTGAGGCAATATTAACACCCGAGAGAATGTGATGTACCGTACTGTAAAGGACCTATAACAAAGAATAACCTCTCCAACAAGGTTACAATTACTGAGATGCAGTGTCAAAGCAGTACCTGTTTTCGTCACGTAAAATCAATATTTAGCAGTTACCTCTCCACCAGGCAGTCTCGAGAATGTTCAATATGACTTTTCTCCGGTTACAAATTAGTTAACTCATGTTGGTCTGCACTCACAACCAATGAAATATCTAAGAAAATAAAAAGCTTGTAAAACTGACTTAAAAGCAAATAACTTCAGTACCTTGTAAAATTCTGTAATGGTCCTTTTATATCAAAACATACTGACCTTGGTCAAAACTTGATACTCTCACACCAAAACCATTTATTGTGGTGCTTCTCTATGGATAACTTACAGATGTGTGAGTTAAAAAAACAAAATTACAACTACAATTGACAGCCACTTTACCAAAATATTTAATCCTTCCTCTCTTAGGGAAAGCAAAATACAATTAAGTATATGAGACAAAAGTGTAGCAGATAGCAACAAAAAAAAATAAGCCCCATTCCTAGATATGCCTGGGAGTGCCTTGTACCCAGTGCCAAGGGTAAATCCTTCTCTACATCTGCTACTGGCCTTGAGAAGGAATTTTCTTGACAAGGAATGCAAAAGGATGATCGAAGATGGGATTCAGGAGTTACAATGACTGAAGGGTTTGTAAGAAATCTGTGCTTTAATTTGTAAAGCTACTGTTTTTGTTATCCAGTTCTTGAGAACACGTGCTAGAGTGTTACTTCTTGTGAATCAAAACATATTATATTTTAAGAAAAGATTCTAATGTCAAGTAACAAAATGGAGACAAATGTGAAAATGAATTTCTGGTAACATTACAAGAATGGTTTAGCACTTACGTACTGTACTGATAATTAGCTGAATATCACCTACAACAAAAATTCTTAGAGGGGTCTTCTAAACATCCCCAATATCCAAAATTTAAGGTCATTACCAAAAATCAGACAATCTTACACATGCTCCATACCAGCAATTAAATTAATAATTGTTAAACAAATTACTCCTTGCCTCTGCACTGCAAGCACTGAGATCTTACATATTATACTTGACAACAACTTCTCTTGTTTCTAAGCCTTTAATTTCCAAAAATATATCAAACACTACAGAATATTTAAAATACTTATTCAGGTCTTCAAGGTACAAAATAAAGAATGAAACCCTAAAAGGAAAAAATAATAGAACGTCATATTACTGCAAAAACAACTAAAGTATGCTAGTAACTTACATTGGCTCTTCCTACAACGGTTGATGAATTGAATCGATGGTGCAGATTGAACGGAAGTTTGTCAACGTACGGATCTCCAGGGGACTGACCTTAAAACATGAACGAGGTTAATAGCAAGAACATTATATTAACACTGTGTAATAAAACCTAAGTTCTAATTCCCTCAGCAGAAGACAACAGCACTTGATATTCAGGTGAATTAACAAGTTCATATCACGATGTGCAATAGGAACTCCGAAAGTTCAAGTAAAGGTGCAATGCATTACCACTCTAAAACAATTCTCTTTGTCTTCTAATAATTTACTTACATTTTCATCTATTTACTAATTTTTATTTTCTAAAAACTGATCTCTTCTTTCTGTATTCCCTATCGGCTTCTGTTACTTCTTTCAAATGAACACCTTATTCACTGGAAGTTTGAATATCAAGTCAATGGTCCCTGTGGGCTTGCTCCATATAAATAAGGTTCATGTTCTGAATAATAATAATAATAATCATAATAATTTACTGTATGTACCAATACTGTAATGGTTATTACCTGTCAGCAAAGACAACACAATTAATACCTGTATCTCTCATTGCTCTTTGATATTTTTCATTTTATCTAAAGGCCAAGACACAAATCATCCAAGCACTGGGTTGACATCCTATGTGCTAACACACTGAAAATTTTGAAGCACTCAGTAATGTACACCATAATATACTAACCACTTGTTACCTTAAGCTTAAATAAATGACCATGAAGGTTAAAAAGGCAGCTTAAATCGTAACCCTGCAATGTTCGTGGCATCCAGTCTTTGACATCTGGTGGTCAAAGTATGAGAGGGACCAAGGTTAGCACACAACCACAGTCCGTATAGTGTGACGGACTAAGAAGGGGGTATTGCCAATTGGTATATAATCATAATTCGTAATCAAAAACCTATCAAAAGACTAAATGGATGCTTTACTTTTTGAACATGAAAAACCTAGGGTATATGTCCCTAACCTCCTTAATTTTTCAGGACAATATCCTCTGATAGAAACTGACTGTATGTGACAAAAATATTCAAGGGTACTATGAGAGCTCTACACCATCGCTGCACAACCACATTAATACTTGGATCCAGAGCTATGGATAACAAGTGACAAAGCAACACTGCCACAGATCACCCCAGATATTAGAACCCAGACGTGCTCAACAATATCAAGTGGCACAAGTATACCATACCTACTTAGGAAAAAATAAGGTGTTTAATAATTCTCAAGCAAACTATTAATCCAAGAACGATATGTGATGAGGATGAACACATTTCACCTTGTTTTCTAGTCACCCTATAAAGTTTCCTTCAAGGATTGCAGAATTTGTTCTGCAAAACAATGGCTGTATCTACTAAGAATCACATTCTATCTGAGGTCAACAAACACAAACAACTACAAAGTAAACTTTTATTACTTTATGTAAAAGAGTGATAACAAAAACCACTGTTGACCTCTAAAGAGGTGTTATATACTTCAACAAAATTTACATGCTACTGCATTACAAAAATAGAATCGGATCAAAGTTCATATTCACATGACACATTCAAATTGAACTTTCAGCTTTTAAGAAATATCACCGCAATTTACTGCATGTAGCGATTTCATCAGATCAAACCAATAAAAGAATATGCAACATTTCCTATTTACTAATCATGAAAGACACTAATGATGTAAAGTTTTCAATGTACCAGTGCTATTTCATTGTTTGTAGGCTTGAGACAACTGATAATTATATTGCACAACTCCTCATGCTTATTCAAGATATACCAAATGAAAGTACATTGGTCAGCCATCTATGAGTTTAAATTTATCTGGCAATCATACTTAACAAAACATTAGAAAAACACATTACTTTACATTCATCCATCAAATATGATGATGACATATGCAGATACAGTACAAAATACCACATCAGGTATTTTTATTTGTAAAATTTTAGGCAAATGACCACATAAGGAGTGGGCTCACAAATATATTGTCCACTTTTCTGCCATTCTAAGAGTAAAAAGGACATTTTTCTCATAAACACTGCACTGAAAAATGCCTGCATAACATACTTCTTTGTCTGTATGCTTGTATACTAAAATATCTATGACCTGTCATATAAACATACCACAAATCAAAGTAAAACTTCACTCGTCAACTTCATCATCATCGCCAATGCCAAAATGATTATCAAATTCCACATCTGAAACTTTGCCCTTTCGTCTCCTCTTCAACATTCGGTAGTCTTCGTCTAGTTCTTCCATCTCCTCTTCCGTCAACCTGTTCCCTTTCCGCTTCCTCTGCTTCTTTTCCTGGCGCTTCTTCTTCCTTAAAGCTTTGTCTTTCTGTTCGGACCACGGCTGACTCTTTGGCTTTGGCGCCTGCTTCAGTCCCGGCCATTTCCCAGTCTCTTGGAAGTCCTTCAATTTCTTTTGTCTGTTCTTTTCTAATTCCTTATCCTTATACTTTACAGAATTTATGTCGAGCTCAATGGCTTCAAAATTTTTCACAGCAACACCTTTCAGTTCTGGCATCCTTGGCATCTTCAACAAACCATAGCTCATTGCAACACCACCAAAATCAAGTTTTTTAATATTCAATATAAATTTGATATCATGTTTTGAATATGCTTGTATGTAGGACACGAACGCTCTGTTGGCCTTATCCATTAAACTTCTGTCTTTTATTTGAAGATTACGGATTTTCTTGACTAAAGAGGGAACAGATTTGGGCTTTTCCAAGGGATCCAGTTGGACTTTCTGATTAATGTTAATAAACTCAACGTAAGCGGTTTCAGATGGCATCAACAACAAAACTGCTGACCCTTCATTACCAATACGTGCAGTACGTCCGCACCGGTGAACAAATGCTTCAGCATTAGATGGTGGGTCATACTGAATGACCCAATCAACTTTTGGTATGTCTACACCACGGCACATTACATCAGTACACAGCAAAACACCCGACTCAGAAGACCTAAAATCATCAAAAATTTTGAATCTTTTTTCTTTAATCTTGCCATGAATAGCTTGAACTATTGTATTCTTAAGCAATTTATGTAACAACACATTAAAGTATTTGACACTTGCACAAGTTGGAAGAAATATCATTGTCTTTTCCTTTGTCCTTTCCCTCAAAAGTGCAACTAAGATGTCAAACTTCTTTTCAGTTTGACAAACCATAAAGTAGTTCTGAAGAGTTGCCGGTGTTCTCTGATCGCTTTCGGATTCGTGGTCTTTGACTCTGACCTGGAGGGGATTTCTTAAACCAGCACGTATGAGGCTGATAACATCCGAAGTCTGAGTAGCTGAGAAAAGGCCTGTTCTTCTCTGCTTGGGCAGATAAGCAAAGACTGAATTTAAAGTGGTCATGAACCCTAGATCCAAAAGCCTGTCTGCTTCATCGAGAATTAGAACTTCTAATCTTCTCGCTCCCGCAGCAAAGCTTGGACCGTTTTCGATGTTGCGGGAGAACAAGTCCTCTAGCCTGCCGGGAGTAGCTATGAGAATGTGAGCCCCCCTTTCAGAGAATGCCTGGATATCCTCGCCAACATATGATCCACCTACAGTGAGCATGGCTGTCAGCTCAGGCACATGCACCAAAAACTTCTCTATCACCTCATATATCTGAGTAGCCAACTCTCGAGTAGGGGATATGATGACGGCTCCAATATCATGTTTCCTAAGGGGAGTATCTAGCTGTTTAAGAATCTGAATGATAGGAATGACAAAAGCTAACGTTTTCCCACTACCAGTGACAGCTTCTGCTGCAACGTCCTTGTGGCTGAGGAGCAACGGAATGCAGGCTGCCTGGACGGGTGTCATACGCTTAAAACCCAAGTCTTTGATGGTGGATTTGACGGGGTCTATTAATTTCACAGATAAGCTTTTCCAGGTAGTTTCCATGGCGATGTCTCGAAGCTGACGCAGGAACAAATTACAATTACACTCAAGGGTCTAGTTGGCTAATGGACCATATAGCAGCAGTATTCTGAAAGGAGCACAAGGGTGAAAATTAAAATAATGTGTGGTATTCTTCCTTCTATTTATCAAATGACAATGACTTAGATTTTAAATCTGAGCAACTTAAGTTTAAATATATTTTCAAAATTTAAGAGTTCCACCCCTGTACTACTTCTCAGAACACAGAACCTCAAGTTAAAGTATGGATTAAAACCTCCAGATGCATCAGGATCTAACATCGCATTGCAAGTGCACAGTAATATGAATAACAGAACATGCAAGAACAAATGTATACTGATACTATGTCCAGTGCTAGACCAACTGGTATGGACAGGAAGATCCACTAGTTCAAATGAGAATAAAAAAAGCAGTGGTCTAGTAGAACATAGTGTCACAATATATACAAGTACTGTATCCTAAAAAGTACAAAACGACCTTGCCTAATCATCACAAAGAAACCAACCCAAACCTCTATGAGCTTACCTTACTTACTTACAGAGATTTTTGTAGAAATACTCATGAAATTTTCAAATAACACAAACCAACAATGATCCATGATCATCAGGGTCTAAAATATGGCTTCAGCACACATACTTGTAAATGCTCTGATAATGTGACTACCCTTTTCTAATTTAAATCCAGCTTTATCTTTTACCATAGGCAATAAGTCGTATTTAGTCATTTGGCATGGAAGACGTAAATTTAGGTAGAAGTTATATTTCCCTGATTTAGAGGAAACTGATTCAAAGAATTTCCTTTGTTACTGAGTGAAGATACAATTACTTTGCTTTGTGGTGCAAGGCAATGAAAAGGAGAGATACTTAACAAGAAATACAGTTGGAAAGCCCACAAGAACTGTCTAACTGGTAAGGTAACAACTGTATTTGACAATGTCTGTGGATGAGGAATAATGGATTTTTTGGGGGCATTTGGTGAGGTCTATACTGTTCAGTATGCCTCATGACAATTAAAACAAGAGGGTTATGATGTATTCTTGTAAGTAGCACTGCTGCACTTTTTTAGCAAAGATTAAAAGAGTTCAGGGAGAGAAGTGGGTGGCTTTTAGCGATGCAGGCAACTCAGGCTAAGCTGGGGAAACTCAGGCTAAGCCAGGGAAGGTTAAGATGTACCCCTGTATGTAACACTGTATTGACTGCAAAACATTTCAACAAAGGTCCATAGAATTTCCAAGCCAAAAAGGCTAGGTTAGGTTAGGAGAAGTAAAAGGACAATGCTTACGCATGGCTCACAGTGCTCTCCGTCACGTTAAGTCGGGGGGGGGGGTATCACGTGGGGCAGCACCTAGGTTAGTCTGAGAATAGCTTAGATGCAGCCCTGTATTTCCCTAAATTTTGCAGGGCCATTTTCACATCCAAAAAAACCAGTTTCCCCAATGCGATCTGCCATAATTGTTAGATGTCGTGAAGGGCTAGGTGTATGGTAAGCTAAGGATTTGTGTTTTCTACGCTAATGCTCTGACTGTAAAATAAACACAATTTCTCTTACTGAAGGGAAATATTCTATTGATAATTAGACTCCAAGCCAACACCGGATTCAATACCAGAAATGGCTGGATGTGCAAAACCCAGTCGGAAAATGGAGGGATTGCGGAGTAAGGGGTCAGGGCTACTGTAACCTTGGATAGTAGGCATTTCAAGAGGGAATATGACCTAACCAGACTTAAGCTACCTTTACTGAGCCTAACCTTGGATGCTGAGTCCTAGACTGGCTCCCCCTCCCACCCTGTACCAATCCAGTAATTCGTGACCCCTTACTCTGCATTCAACGTGATGCCCAATGGGAAAGATATAATCAGTTCTGAGGTTAATTACAGGTTAATTACAGTTGAGCGACAAAAAATAATGGTAAATTCTTGATAAGCAACCAAAATACTATAAGAAAAGTCACTTTTAAAGGAAATACCCGACACGGAGCTAATGCTTAGATCTACCAGCATTTTATATGTTATGTTCTAACCTGGCTGGGGGCTTTGGCCCCCCTGGATCCCCATCCCCCCAAAAGTAGGGTAATTTGTGTCCCGTAAGTCTGCACTTTACCCAAGTAAATCATATGGATCAATTAGCCTAGGCTTTAGAAGTATATGACAACTAATCAGAGCATGAAAATATCAAGCATCGCACATAATAAGGTAAAAGTTCATTTCCGGTCCAAATTCCAATTCCACACGAGGGCTGGTACTAAACACGGCGAAACAGTGATTCATCTGCACTGTTTTCCTATGTTCAGTACTAGCCCTTCGGGAGTCAAATGTATTTCGCCGTTTAGCCTAGACCTAGACCTTGGGGGCATCAAATGTCCCTAAGCGCATTTCGCAAAATTGAAACTTACGAAAATTCCTCAATTATTTACATATATTTTATTTTTATTGTGATAAATATTAGTTGGCAAGAATTATGCATATACAATATTTTTTCAGTTTTGGTATTTCTTTTGGTATTTCTAAGCATTAGATCCGCACGGACTGTCTGGAACGGCTCCGCGAATACAAGACATTAGGGTTCCATATGTTCAAGGAGGGATTGGCTTTGGAAATCTATTGTAAAAGGAACCATACTAACCTAACGTACCCTAACCTAATCTAACCTAGTAGGTTTTGTTACTTAGCCGGGGGGGAGGGGGGGGCTCCGGCCCCCAGACCACCAGGATGAAGGAAACTTCAGTTTTTTACAAAAAGTTCCCCTATAACACTAGGCATGCTCAATGGGAAACGATCAGTTCTGAGGTTAATTACAGGTTAATTACAGTCAAGCGACAAAAAATTACGGTAAATTCTTGATAAGCAACCAAAATACTAAAGCAAAAGTCAATTTTAAATACTCGACATGGAGCTAATGCTTAGTTCTACATTATGTTCTAACCTGGTGGGGGGGGGCTTTGGACCCCCTGGATCGCCCCCCCCACAATGTAGGGTAATTCGTGTTCCCTTACTCTGCACTCTACCCAAGTAAATGATAAGGCTCAAATAACCTAGTCTTTAGGAGAATTTGACAACTAATTAGAGCATGAAAATATAAATCGTAAATAATAAAATGTCTCAAATTCTCTGAGCAAAAGTAATTCCATAAGAGTTTACTGTCATAAGAAACACGGTGTCAATAAAGGCTATGGCCTATTTAAGTAAAAGTATATAATTTCACATATCAGAAATAGGCCTAAAATACCAATTTCAAGACACCATTCATGCCATAGGGTTATAATTAACCTAGGCCTCTATAATATAAATATTACGTAGACGAACCTTATAGGAATGCGTAAGGAATGGTCAGGTTTTGCCTCATCTAACTCTATATTTAGGCCTAAAATCATCATAATTTCAATATCTTTTAAGTTGTACGGATTAATTAAACGTGGGCCTAACTTCTAGCTACTCACCTTTCACGAAATATTTGTATAATTCTTGAAGGAGGCAAAAGAACGACATCTTTAAGGGGCCTAATCAAATAAAAGTTACAAAACACGAGAGAACAACAATGATTAACTTTTGGGGTTTTAGCGACCAACGCCCTAAGGTTCATCTAAAATGGGGCGTTTTGGTCATTTTCATTAAAACCTATCGATTTATTGGCTCTCGTATAGGTATTTATTCGAGTTAAATTTATTTTTTAATTATATTATAAAGTTCATAATGTGTAATTCTGTTTTTTCCCGCCCACAAACCGCTAGACTTGTGCGCGGGCGTTTCGGACGTTTTGAATTGATTTGATTTTGTGTAGTAGCTCTCATATAAGCGTTTCTTCAAGTTCCATTTTATCGTTGAATTATGTAATGGGTTTTATTTTTCGTAATCATGTTTTATTCTACCCACTAACTGATTGCTTATGTGAGCCGTCGTCTTAAGGCATTTTGATTTAAAAAGTTTTTTATATAATAACTCTCATGTAGGCAGTTATTTATTTCATTTATTGTCGAATTACGTATTGAAGTTATTTTGTGTATTCCCGTTTTATTCTACTCACGCAATCCTCTTTTATTCTACCAATTGCCTAGCATACTTGTGTGTGCCGCCGGTTTTAGACGTTGTGCACTGAAATCTACTGGTATATAGCTCTCACGTAATCCTTTTTCAGTTTAATTGAGTGTTATTCTGTAATGAGATTTATTTTGTGTAATCTTGTTTAATAACGTTTCTCATGGGTCTGATGAAATACAGTTCCTGGTTCCTGATTCCTAAGCGCTCACAGTTGCGGGCACACTACACGATTCTCATGAGGTGCGAAGCTTTCTTCCCTTGAATACAATTTTACACACTTTTATTTTTACTTTACATTATATATATATATATATATATATATATATATATATATATATATATATATTTATATATATATATATATATATATATATATATATATATATATATATATATATATCATTTAACAGTTTTTCATTTAATTTAGCACCCTACCCTTAACCTCCCAGATGTTATTACTTAATATTTCGAATTTATTTACTTTTATTACTCCTCCCTTTTACGTTACTATTACTTTTTAACTGGTGCCGTTGTTTTCTGGGTTGGTGACGTCCTTTATTTTCATGGCTATTCTCATATATTCCACTAGTTTTCTGTTCGGGGCTTTCAGAGTCTCTAATGTTAAGTTTTCTATTTTTTGTAAGGGTTTACACCTGAACAAATGTTGTCCTCCTCTATTCTGCAGTTATCACAGACCTCATCCTTATATCTTCCCCGGTAGTTAGCTTTCAGGTCCAACATATTCAGCCTGGTTTTCATTATTAAGCGTGCATTCTTTGTTTCTAGTTCCCTTAGATACTTATTTTCCTCAAAGTTATCTATGAATCTCAGCTTCTTCATTTCTTTCTTCTTTTCTTCCAATGTCTTTTCGATATCTTGTGTCATTCTTCTCTTAATTTCCTTTTTCAGTTCTTTTTTGGCATATTTTCCCATTCCACTTATATCTATATTATACTTTTTACCTATCTTTTTCTATGCCTTTTGTCCAGCACAGCCCGTAGGGGGCTCTTAACTGGTCTTCTACTATTTCTTTGATTAGTCTTTTGTTGTCTGAATTTATAATATTGTGGAATAGCATTATTTTCTTGTATTCAATTCTATAGGCAACTGGCCATATGCCGGACTCCACTAAAATTCCCCAGTAGGGCGTGCCCTTCAGCTGTTCATACATTCCTCGGAGGATCTTGTACTGCATTTGCTCTAGAGCGTTTGACTCGTTTTCTGTTAAGTTGCTCCAGGTCTCTATGTGTTGGCAAATAATGTTGGGCCCACCACTGTTTCAGAGATCTTTTTCCTTACTTCTAATGCCATATTTCCTACTTTCTTTACGTCTCCATATTTTCTTATTTCTCTTAGTAGGTACTCTACTCTACTCTTTGTTTTCTCGATTCAATACTTGTTTCTTTTGAGCCATTTTGGGTGTACCACTCTCCTTACAGGTTACAAAACACGAAAGAACGACAACGATTAACTTTGGGCTCTTCGCGAACAATGCCCTTAGGTTAATCTAACTGATGGCGTTTTAGGGCGTTCTACCCACTGACTGCCATACTTATGATTGCACATATGCATAACTGAGTCACGGAAATATGGAACATGATGAATATATAAATAAAGGCAATGCCACAAAGGAAAGAGAAACGAAGGAGTGGTGTGCTGGGCCTTTCACTTATTGTCCTTTACTTAGCAGACTGCTGAGTAAAGGACAATAAGTCGAAAGGCCTAGCACACCACTCC
>NC_089782.1:28504235-28521735 GCF_040412425.1 Macrobrachium rosenbergii
GTTTTTTCTGGTTAGCAATCTTCAGTTACCAGCACTAAATATGCTTAACTTATGATATATTGCACTGGTACTTTCAGATATCGCTGCTGTCATGATATGCGTACTTTTCAATGACTTTTATAACCATGAGGATGAAATGTAGTTGTAATGGAAGTCTTATATTCATGGAAGATACGAAATGGCCACATTGGCACTTTTTATTATCGCAATAAGCGTAGTTTCCTCTTAAAAGAGCCATCCTTTCAAGCCATCGTTTACGTAATCACTTGTCCATCATACGCGTTTCAGACTTTCAGTCCACTTTTGCGTTAAGAGCTCTATATAAAGGCAATGGAGACGACTCTCCCACCGCATACGGAAGTTGTCTAATAGACGAGGAAACATAATAACTGGTAATTAGACCAAGTCACGAAATGACCTTCGCACGATAATTTCGTCGTCACTCATCGTACATTGGCAACACCGGCATCTCAAGGAGCTTGAGGGGAGGGAGTTACCGATTGTAAATAAACACGCGACTGTCACGTTGCTTTTACGAGAAGGGGAACATTTATAGCGTTTCTATGGTCATTAATGAATTTAATGAATGACATGCAAACGTTTTCCAGGTAAATAAGTGTTCGGAAGCGTTTCCTGATATGGAAATGACTGGTATTTATTTTTGGTTACTGGCGTTCGCTTGCATCTCCAACCATCCATACATTACGGGCGGTCAAGACTAAACCTCGGCGGGAGTCTGGGAGAGTCCCTTGTAAGAACAGGATCGCTGCCGAGATTGAATTGGCTACAGCATGACAGTGTTATAGTGATTACAAGTGCTGCAGTGGAATAAACATCTAGAAATATCTCCATTAACCATCGTCATTCAGTTGAATTATACGCATCGTTTTTTCCGTGACCGGAAACGACTCCATTCATGGCCTGACATCCTTTTTTTTTTCATGTGAATTTTATGGCCAGGATGATCGAGTTCACGTTTTGCAGAGCAGCATAACCATAAACTAAGGTACAGTAAGTGATGTGGTTTCGTTATTTACGCTCTTGAGGTTTTGTTACTTACTCGTGATTGTTTTTTTTTTATTTGTGCACCTATATAAGGTATGCCAGTTGGGTACACGCTATTGAAATACTGTTTATAGGCTCAAAGTCGTTCTTTCCTAATGGTTGTATGTGTACCCTATTGATAATTGTTGGTAAAAAGGGGAAATGTTTGATTGATTTTCGTAATTTGTGTTGATAAAACTTGCTAAAAATGGTAATTATTGGTAAAAAGGGAGGTAAAAAAGGGGAAATATTTGATTGATTTTCGTAATTTGTGTTGATAAAACTTGCTAAAAATGGTAATTATTGGTTATTGATTTTCGCAATTTGTGTTAAAAAAAAAACTTGCTAATAATGTCGACATAGTAGTAATAGTAGTATTAGCCAAGAAATTATCTTTTTCCCATTTCCATCAAGTTAATTTTGTTAGGAAAAAGGATAATGACAGTAATTAGCTGGATTGATTTATGGGAAAGTGAAATTATGGAGCTTCAATGGAAACTACTGCTTACTGTACTTTCGTTGCTGTTGTTCGTAACAATAATAATATTAATTAATGGTCAAAAGGGTCCACAATAGCATAATTGTTAAAGGCTCGTGTAAAATTTATAAAAGTTTACGAACCCTACTCTAGGTTCGAGAGCTTTTATAAATTTTACACGAGCCTTTGACCATTATTTTATTGTGGACCCTTTAGAACATTTATGAAGTCTCGTGATAGAGAGTTTTTCTCCCAACAAATAAAGATAATAATAATGATATAATGATAATATAGGCCTAATATGATCAAGTATACAGAGAGAGAGAGAGAGAGAGAGAGAGAGAGAGAGAGAGAGAGAGAGAGAGAGAGAATGCTATTATTATTATATCTGATAGTAACTGTAAAAGAAATTATGGAGTTTTATTTATTTAGATTGCGAAGATTGATTTTGTAACTGGTTTTATATATGTGGCTGTTTAATGAATAGGTTGTAAAAGTAAGAAACTGGCCAGTTTTTAAATTATATTCAGATCATGAATTCAGTTTAGTTATTACTTACAAAGTGGGAACTGCAAATACATGCATCATATATATATATATATATATATATATATATATATATATATATATATATATATATATATATATATATATACATATATATATATATATGGGTGTGTGTGTGTGTGTGTGAGAGAGAGAGAGAGAGAGAGAGAGAGAGAGAGAGAGAGAGAGAGAGAGAGAGAATTGATTCAGTGGTGCTGAAACAATCCTTGTTTGATGCTTGAATACACAAAGCACTTAATAGACGTGAGCGATAAAACTGTGTTCCATCATCTCTCTCTCTTTCTTTCTTCTTCTCTTCTTCTCTCTCTCTCTCTCTCGCGAATTGCGACCAACAAGGCATTACCAACAATCATGAACATATTTCACCCATCTTATTTCCTCACTGGCGTTTCGGGGATCGAACGCTGATCATTTATTTTCCGAGCTGCCTTCCTTACCACTTGAGCTACAAGGCCACTGAGAGAGAGAGAGAGAGAGAGAGAGAGAGAGAGAGAGAGAGAGAGAGAGAAACTGATTTAGAGGTGGTGAAATGAATGCTTATTTGATACTTGAATGCACAATGGAACTGCTGAGAGAGAGAGAGAGAGAGAGAGAGAGAGAGAGAGAGAGAGAGAGAGAGAGAGAGAGAGAAACTGATTTAGGGGTGGTGAAATGAATGCTAATTTGATACTTGAATGCACAATGGAACTGCAAAGAGAGAGAGAGAGAGAGAGAGAGAGAGAGAGAGAGAGAGAGAGAGAGAGAGAGAGAGAGAGAGAGAACAACATACATGTCTGTGTTAAAGCAAGCATGTGCTTTTAAACTATCTGCCAAGAACGGGAGATGAAATATTCTCTGCATATTTTTACAGTCGATTTATTTTGGCATTTTTCATTTTCTTTTATCCGAAGGGTACAGTGTAAGCCAAGCTGTTTACACTGACTTTCCGAGTGTTGGGTTTCCTGTTTACACTGAAGGTATTGGGGCCTTCCCCCCCCCCCGCCCCCCCACTTCTTTTTTACGTTTGGTCGTTCTTTTTTCCTATATTATGCTAATGAGGGTCTTAAAATTCTCTTGGAAGGGTGTGAAGAGATAGCTTACGGAATGTTAGACTTTTTTTTTTAAGGTTTTCACTGTATTTAGTACCAACATAGCAACTGTACACACACAGCCAACACACACGCGCACACACACGCACATACACACACACACACACACACACACACACACACATATATATATATATATATATATATATATATATATACATATACATAATGTTTATAGACTATATATATATATATATATATATATATATATATATATATATATATATATATATATATATATATATATATATATATATATATATATATATATATATATATATAATAGGCTATATATATTCATGTATAATACATATGTATATAGATATGCACACATAAATTAATGTGTATGTGCTTGTGTTTGAACGGGTGCATTTTAGGCCATGTAATGAATCATTTGAAAAACAAAAAAAAATTCAAAAATAAATTTTGCACAATTTTGCAAAAAAAAAAAAAAACAGTAAATCATGCTGTGTACATATTATTATTATTATTCAGGAGATGAACCCTATTCATATGGAACAAGTCCACCACACCCCCGTATTGGGGTAGCGCCGTCAGTGCACCTCATGCGGTGCACTGTAGGCATTACTTAAGGTTCTTTGCAGCGTCCCTTCGATCCCTAGCTGCAACATCTTTCGTCCCTTTTACTGTACCTCCTTTCATATTCTCCTTCTTCCATCTTACTTTCCACCCTCTCCTAACAGTTGATTCATTGTGCAACTGCTTTGAGGTTTTCCTCCTGTTACACCTTTCGGTCCTGTTGCTGTCAATTTCCGTCTCAGCTCTGAATGACCTCATAGGTCCCAGTGCTTGGCCTTTGGCCTAAATTCTGTATTCAGTTCAATTCAAGCCCACCACAGGGGCCACTGACTTGAAATTCAGGCTACCAAAGAATATTACGGTGTTCATTCGAAAGAAGTAACAGGAGAACAATTATGAGAAAAAGATAATTTTGCAAATTAATAAATAAAAAGAAATTGAATAAAATATTAAGCTGCAAGTTGAACTGCATTAGGATTTTCAGCCAAACACTTAAAGAATGTACTGTAGCAATTTTACATATTTTTTTCAAACACTGACTAAAAAAATACTGTAGTAAGATGTGCACATGCATGCGTTTACTGATTTAACAGCAGTGTAACTAGAATGGTTATGAAAGGTAATCATATTTGCTTCATTAACATAATTTGGAATTGTCTTGTGTCATGCAAGAGGTCATTCTGAAGTAGACTTATGCGTGGAGATAATATAATTATGTTCCTTGGAGACTTGTCGTAAAAAATATGTCCTAAATATATATGCCTTAAATGTCTTGAATTTAAGGAGTCATGTGCCACTGTCCCAAGTATAGTTTCGTAACAGAGAGAGAGAGAGAGAGAGAGAGAGAGAGAGAGAGAGAGAGAGAGAGAGAGAGAGAAACTGCGTACCAAGTGATCTAGCGCAGTTATTTATAGGAGAGGAAAAGGGAATGTGAAACCACAGGGTAGTTCTTAAGGAGGGTCCTTCTTGAGAACTGGGCGGAGTCTGTTTGCCTGAGAGCGAATTGGTCTTAAAATATTTGTACTACTACTTCTGCTAACTGCAAATAATGTGCTGTAATCCTGCTTTGTACCAGCACTTTTGCCTTCATGTTTACTGTACCTCCGTTCATATTCTCTTTCTTCCAGCTTACTTTCCTCAACCCTCTCCTAACAGTTGTTTCGTAGTGCAGCATCTCCCGTAGGGGGTTAGTGCCGTCAGTGCACCCTCATTGTGCACTGTAGGCATTGCTTAAGGTTCTTTGTAGCGTCACTTTGGCTCTTAGCTGTAGCCTCTTTCATTCCCATTTACGTTACCTCCGTTCATATTCTGTTTCTTCCATCTTACTTTCCACCCTCTCCTAACAGTTGATTCATTGTGCAACTGCTTTGAGGTTTTCCTCCTGTTGCACCTGTCAAACCTCCTTTACTCTCAGTTTCCCCTTCAACGCTGAATAACCTCATAGGTCCTAGCGCTTGGACCTAGGCCTAAATTTTATGTTCACTTCCATTTTAGGCCTAAATTTTATATTCCATTGCATTCCCGATTGACCTCATAGGTCGCAGCGCTTGGCCTTTGGTCAAAATTTTATATTACATTCCCGATTGACCTCATAGGTCGCAGCGCTTGGCCTCTGGCATAAATTTTATATTCAGTTGCATTCCCGATTGACCTCATAGGTCGCAGCGCTTGGCCTCTGGCCTAAATTTTATATTCCACTCCTGATTGACCTCATACGTCGCAGCGCTTGGCCTTTGGTCTAAATTTTATATTCCATTCCATTCCTGATTGACTTCATAGGTCCCAGCGCTTGGCCTCATATTCCTTTCCATTCCACTGCCTTCACGATGAATACTGAGAAACTTTTAGACATTTCCAGTGCAAGTCTGGTTAAGACGCATCCACAAAACGAACGCAATTATGCAAAAAGACTTTTTAGTGTGTAATAACTCAATTAACCCACTGAGGTTGTATATGCTAATTGGAGGAATGTCCCAACAGACGCGATGACTTAATTGAACTGGATATACAATTTAGGCCAAAGACCAAGCGCTGGGGCCTATGAGGTCATTCAGCGTTGAAACGGAAATTGACAGTAAAAGGTTTGAAAGGTGTAACAGGAGGAAAACCTCAGAGCAGTTGCACTGTGAATCAGTTGTTAGGAGAGGGTTAAGGAAAGCAAGAGGGAAGAAAGAGAATACGAAAGGAGGTACAGTAAAGGGAACGAAAGGGGTTGCAGCTAGGAGCCGACGGCACGCTGCAAATATAACCTTAATTAAAGTCCATTCTCTTACCGAGGAGATTCGGTAGCTCTTAGAAGAACCGGTGGTTGGGTGGTTGTTTTGGATTGAGCTGGTCTTCTGCCAGCACGGGCTCTTGCCCTTGGGCGGCCCGTAAGAGGGTTAGGTTAGGATCAGGTTTGCAAATGAGGGATGCGTGCGAGATTTTATAAAATATAATAAAGGATTATGGATAAAAATGCGATAGAGTTAATGCACTCCAAATGACTCGGCGATTAATGATTTATACATTTGTCAAGTGTATATGTGTGTTTATGTAAATTGAAATAAATCGTATCGTAAACATTGTACACACTCGCAATATATATATATATATATATATATATATATATATATATATATATATATATATATATATATATGATTGATTGATATATTATATATATAAACATTATACATATATATGTGCATAAACATTATTCATATATATATATATATATGTATGTATAAACATTATACATAAGTACATATGTATAAAAATTATTCAGCAGCAGTGATTTAATAGAAAGACACCATTACTGTACCGCAAAGTTTCATGTTTTTAAAACTAGGTTCAAGAAACTCTGGAAGACTTAAAGTCTTAAGTCACTCCGGGAAATAACAATCACCTTACTCTCTTTTGAGATTCTAATTAAGAGTTTGTTATTTTTGTGCCTGTTTATTGTACAGTCATTTTAGTTTTTTGTAAAAGAAAAATATTGTGCCGGCTTTGTCTGTCCGTCCGCACTTTTTCTGTCCTCCCTCAGATCTTAAAAACTGCCGAGGCCAGAGGGCTGCAAATTGGTGTGTTGATCATTCACCCTCCAATCATCAAACATAACAAATTGCAGCCTTCTAGCCTCAGTAGTTTTTATTTTATTTAAGGTTAAAGTTAGCCATAATTGTGCTTCTGGCAACTTAACAAGACAGGCCACCACGGCCGGCTGAGAGTTTCATGGTACGCGGCTCCTACAGCATTATACCGAGACCACCGAAAGATGGATCTATTTTCGGTGGCCTTGATTATACGCTGTAGCGGCTGTACAGAAAACTCGATTGCGAGGAAGAAACTTCGGGATATTTTTTTACTTGTTTGCTTAAGTAAATTCTTGTGCATTCTCACACATGTTAAAGATAAGATTGTTTGACGTATGAGCGTTGGAGAAGACACGTTGAAGAAAGGTAAACAGATTATCTTCAAGTTATGTGTAAACACGCGCTTTGGGATAAATACACATTCTTGTGAAAGTGATGCATATATATACATAGCCTATATATACTTATATATATGTATGTATTATATATATATATATATATATATATATATATATATATATATATATATATATTAATACATATATATGTATACATATATAAATTTATATATATGTATATATATATATATATATATATATATATATATATATATATATATACACACACATACACACACAAACGAGTTTCTTCCCCTAGGGCAAGCAGATGGCTCCAGAGAAAATTCGAAATATCGGTCCCTGTCACGTTCAAACTTTTAACTGAGTCATGCAACGCAGAAGACTCATCAGTAGCTCGTCACTTAATGCGCCATTCACCTCTCTCTCTCTCTCTCTCTCAAGGTTTAAGGGTACGAATTCTCTTTTTTTTTTTTCAACAATTCCTTCTTACCATTTCTCCATTATTTTATCTTATTCTTTTGATTTACCTTCACGGATGTGTCACGTTCTACAAGAAATCGATGACTGGTGGCAAATAGGATCTCGTCTTGACGACTTTTAACGTCTGAAGTAGGACCGCAGAATTATATGAGCGCTCTCAAGTGTTCGCGTACGTGACGCAATCTTCGATTCTCTCTCTCTCTCTCTCTCTCTCTCTCTCTCTCTCTCTCTCTCTCTCTCTCTGTGTTTGTGTGTGTGTGTGTGGGTAGGTGTTTACGCAGTCGCAGTCTCTCTCTCTCTCTCTCTCTCTCTCTCTCTCTCTCTCTCTCCCTATTTTATTCTTACGTGCTCCAATTCCTTGTTTCAACACTATTCCATGTGAATAGGTTTCATCTACCGAAATAATAATAATAATAATAATAATAATAATAATAATAATAATAATAATAATAATAATAATAATAATCACCATTTCAATTATACTGTTTGTAATGAACTCATTATATCATGGCTCAGGTTTCTTTTTTATTTACCTAAATAGAAACAGTGTTTTCATGTATTTTTTTCTTCTGAGAGAGAGAGAGAGAGAGAGAGAGAGAGAGAGAGAGAGAGAGAGAGAGAGAGAGAGAGAGAGAAACTGACGATTTCATAAACAGAGAGAAATTGAGAGGGCATTAACGATCGCATAAAAAGGAGAGAGAGAGAGAGAGAGAGAGAGAGAGAGAGAGAGAGAGAGAGAGAAACGGATACCATTTTTACGACAAAAGCGGGGTGTCCGGGAACCATAGGATTATAGATTTAGGCTTAGCGGCGACGCTCACAAACCGTGTGTGTATGTTTTTGTTGTTTTGTTTGTTTGTTTGTTTATATTTTTTTGTTTATTTGCTTTTGATAGAGCGCATTGTAGATCGTGTATCTCCAGGAGTTTTGATATAGAATGATTTAGTGTTTCATTCAGCTTGCGTCGCAAAGTTAAGTATACCTTAGTTTTACCAGACCAATGAGTTGATTAACAGCTCTCTTAGGGCTGGCCCGAAGGATTAGACTTATTTTACCTGGCTAAGAACCAATTGGTTACTTAGCAACGGGACCTACAGCTTATTGTGGAATCCGAACCACATTATAGCGAGAAATGAATTTCTATCACCAGAAATAAATCCCTCTAGCTCTTCATCAGCCGGTCGGTGGAATTGAACTCCGGCCCATCGAGTGACAGTCTGAAGCTCAACCGACTCGGCCAACAAAGGGCTACTTGCGTCGCAAAATAGCCGTTGCGTTTTGTTAAGGTATCTAAACTGTGGTGGTCCAGTTGAAAAGTTTTTTTTTTATATCTAACAATTTGATAATTCTTTGTTCTTCATTTCCTGTTTTATATATATACGCATGTGTGTGTATATACAGTATGTGTACTGTGTACATTTGTATGTGAATATATATATACATGAATATGTATGTATGTATGTATGTATGTATGTATGTATGTATTTATGTATGAGTTTCATGTTGGTTTTAATAATTATCATCAGAGTAATAATTATACTATAAAATTCATATATATATATATATATATATATATATATATATATATATATATATATATATATATATACATATACAATATACATATATATTTTATATATATATAAATGTGTATAAATGTATGTGAATATATATACATGTATATGTATGTATGTATGTATGTATGTACGTATGTATGTTAGTATGTATGTATGTATGTATGTATGAGTTTCATGTTGGTTTTACTAATTATCTTTTGAGTAGCTCATTAGAGTAATAATTATATAAAATTCATATATATATACATATATAAAATATACATATATATTTATATATATATATATAAATGTGTATACATGTGTATATTTATATATAAAACGCTTTTTTAGCATTTTCACTACACTCGTCGGCTTCCCCAAAAGATAATTTGTAAAGCCAACACGACAAAAACTCATAATTTTATCCTTATCTCGTCAGCGTTTTATTTGTATTCCCAGATCTCGACTGAGTTATGGAGCCCCAACAACAGCCTTTGGCTTTTACGAGCGAATCTCTCTCTCTCTCTCTCTCTCTCTCTCTCTCTCTCTCTCTCTCTCTGTAAACACTGGTTGGGACCACTGCAGACGAGTAATTACCAGGTACTTGATTCATAGCTTATGTCAAAAGAGACACATTGAGGACCTCTTGCTTAGCAGGGAGGAATGCTACCAGTCACACCACGCGGCTCATACATACGTACATACATAGGCTACATATATGCATATATATATATATATATATATTTATATACATATATTTGTGTATAAGTATATATATGCATATATATATACAGTATGTATATATATATATATATATATATATATATATATATATATATATATATATATATATATATATAACCAAACCCCTGTTTAAGAACAAAATTATACAACCTTATCCACTTTCCAAATTCATCAGTACAAACAAACATGTCTCCTTATTCGTTCTTGTTTTTCATTTTCTTTGTCCAATTATCCTTTCCATGTTCAATCGGCGTGAGAATATGAGTAATGGCTCCACAAAGACCATTTCCAAAGGGTTGATTGAGACGGTTTAATGTTGATTTTATGTCACGACGGTGGGAGGCAGACGTCCGCAGTCCTGAACGCCGTGAGTCATTGGGAAGTAGCGTATGGATGACTGTGATTATCATTTCTTGGGAGCGTTTTATCATATTGGTTTGTCATCTCTCTCTCTCTCTCTCTCTCTCTCTCTCTCTCTCTCTCTCTCTCTCTCATATCAGTGTTCTATATAGGCTATGTGCAAATGCTTGTCATCTTATAACTTTTATAAATTTTTGTATATGAGTATCTGCTTCTCTCTCTCTCTCTCTCTCTCTCTCTCTCTCTCTCTCTCTCTCTCTCTCTCTCTGTGTGTGTGTGTGTATCACATGTCAGTGTACTATGTATGTGCAAATGGTTGTCATCTTACAACTTTTATAAATTTTTATATTTGGGTATCAGTCTCTCTCTCTCTCTCTCTCTCTCTCTCTCTCTGTGTGTGTGTCACATGCCAGTGTTCTATATATGTGGAAATCCTTGTCACTTTTTAACTTTTATACATTTTTATATGTGTATCAGTCTCTCTCTCTCTCTCTCTCTCTCTCTCTCTCTCTCTCTCTCTCTCTCTCTCTCTCTCTCTCTCTCCCCCTGTCACATGTCAGTGTTCTATGTATGTGCAAATGCTTGTCATTTTATAACTTTTATGCATTTTTATATACGGGTGTCAATCTCTCTCTCTCTCTCTCTCTCTCTCTCTCTCTCTCTCTCTCTCTCTCTCTCTCTCTCTCTCTCTCGTTTGCAACCAGTGTTCATTTGTAATTATACATAATATTATGAATGTCAGTTTAGGTACCTTCATCAGTTCGCTGGAATGTTATGTTACAAAGTTGTTAATTATTCGCACTCCCCCTATCTGTCTATCTATCTATCTATCTATCTATCTATCTATCTATCTATCTATCTATCTATCTATCTATCTGTATATCTTGTTCCTGATATCTTATTTGTTTTCATTTGCGCTGAGAATAATGTTCAGTTCAAGTTCATAATGTTCAGTTTGCTTTTTTTTGCATTATTTTCTCCTAATACTTTTAAACAAGCCACTAATTATATATCAATTTTTTTTCTGCTGATGAGAACCGTATGTGTATTTTAATGATAACACTTTTTAATCTAGTATTCTGTAAAAAGCTCATAATTATAGATGATTTTTTCTGCTGATGAGAACCATAAGTGCAGTCTAATGATAATAATTTTGTAATCTAATGTTCTTTGATTCTGTTATTGTAACAATCAAAGGACCAGTTGTCCAACTTGACATTCTTCGTTTGGGCGTATTTTAGTCTTCATAAATCACAAAAATGAGATGTTCTCTGATTTCATGTTTGCAAAAGTGATTATACCCACATACCCGAAACCTTTCGTATTAAATTATAATTGGTTTGGGCATGTGTGCTCTTGTTCAAGCGGCTGTGTAATTATAGGGATTTATCTACGAATATTTACTGACACACCGCTCCGCTCTCTCTCTCTGTCTCTCAAACACACACACACACACACACACACACACACACACACACACACACACTCTCTCACTCTCACTCTCACTCTCACTCTCTGTGAATGAACAGTAAAACCTGCTCCTAGAGATAAGTGAGCACATGATGTCTCCTTGGATGGACTAATAAGTCTTTGAGACATCCTGGTCCTTGTAACTCTCTCTCTCTCTCTCTCTCTCTCTCTCACACACACACACACACACACACACACACACACACTCTCTCTCTCTCTCTCTCTCTCTCTCTCTCTCTCTCTCTCTCTCTCTCTCTCTCTCTCTCAGTCAGAGTAATAAGAGACTAAGAAATTTATTACTGTAGCTCTTCGCTCTTTTTTTCCTCAGTCGATGAAACCAGAAAAACGAAAGAAAACAAGACATCTAAATATTATTATTGTGAAATCACGTTCATTTCGGCGTCTTCTGTTGTCTCCGGCGAAGTCTATCAGACTCCTGGAAGCGGCTCCTTAGGGTGCGTTCAATTGGGCTCTTGTCTTCGCGCGCATAGCGGCAGGATTTGGTTTCTCGCCGAGTCAGACGGAGATGAGACAGTCGTGACCAGAGGTCATTTGCGTGGGCGAGGGTTCAGGGCAACGTTTGAGGTCATTTGATTGAAATCTAAAATAGAGTGTTTCTAGGTGAATATTACCTCGTCGAGGTCCTCTGAGGTTGGGTATTGCCTCGTCGATGTCCTCTGAGGTTGGGTATTGCCTCGTCGATGTCCTCTGAGGTTGGGTATTGCCTCTTCGAGGCCCTCTGGAGTTAACATTACCTCATCTAGGACCTCTATCTCGTTGAGGTCCTCTGGGTATGAGTATTTCCTCGTCGAAGTCCTCGGGGTGTGAGTATTACCTCGTCTAGGGCCTCTATGGTGATGTTACCTCGTCGAGGCTCTCTGGGTGTGAGCATTACCTGGTCGACGTCCTCTGAGGTTGGTATTACCTCGTCGAGGTCCTCTGGAGTTAGTATTGCCTCGTCTAGGACCTCAGAGATATTACCTCGTCGAGGCTCTCCAGGATGCATATTATCTCGTCGAGGCCCTCTAGGGTGAATATTATCTCGTCGATGCCCCCAGGGTGAATATTACCTCGTCGAGGCGCTCTGAAGTTAGGTCTTACCTCATGGAGGTCATCCCGTTGTGATGGTATTCATATTGACGATATACTAATGTCTTGTTTTTCCTATTTTTCACGTTCTTTCGCCCTCTACATCAACTGCGGCCCACAGCAGTCGACTAACAACTATGCATATTATTATTTGCTTAGCCCAACAGAAACATACTAGGTTTTTGGGGGATGCGCCCATATAATCTTATTTTTTCCTGTTCGGGAGTCAAACGCTGATGACTCAGATTGTGGGGTGAACCCGATACCACTGCTGCAGAGAGAGAGAGAGAGAGAGAGAGAGAGAGAGAGAGAGAGAGAGAGAGAGAGAGAGCCTGTTATTGGAAATCAAAATTGGACAAATCTTAAGAGGCAATATAATTTGAAGGGCCTTTAGTGGGCGTGAAGTTTCATGGAACAGATTTGAAGTCGGAGAGAGAGAGAGAGAGAGAGAGAGAGAGAGAGAGAGAGAGAGAGAGAGAGAGAGAGAGAGAGAGAGAGAGAGAGAGAGAGAAGGGAAAGCAAAATGGGTATTGATTTAGGGACAAAATAATATGAAGTTGAGTGTGAAGATTGGAGAGACTTGATATTACACACAGAGAGAGAGAGAGAGAGAGAGAGAGAGAGAGAGAGAGAGAGAGAGAGAGAGAGAGAGAGAGAGAGAGATCTGAGAAAAGCCGCTTCGGTGACGCAATTCGTCTTGGAGTTCTCAGTAAGAGGTTAACTATATTTTATTGGAAAAAGAGGAATAGAAAGAGGGTGTGTCCTTTGTACAAACAAGTAAATTTTACACGCACATAGAAACCAATATACGATTGCGTTTGTGTATTTGTATGGGTAATGTATAAATAAATCAGCAGAAGTACATTGACGTAGGGCCTATGTGATGTAGCTTGTGTACTGGTATAGTACTGTATATTTATACACACACACATGCACACTCATTATATATATATATATATATATATATATATATATATATATATATATATATATATATATATATATATATATATACATACATACATATATTCATTTTTATATTTGTATGGATAACGTATAAATAGATCAACAGAAGTACATTTACGCAGGGCCTGAGTTATGTACCATGTGTATTGGTACAGGAATGTATATTTATACACATTCATTTTACATACATACATATATATTCATATATATATTTATACATGAGCTACACATGTGTGTGTGCACAGTTCTCCCCTATCTACGCGCATTTATGTTATATTAATACATCCATCTAAAAACCCTCAATTTTATTTGAGCGCGTGTGAAATTAATTAAAAAAGCATCAAAACACATTTAATTCTGGTTCAGAATTATTGCTAAGCTTTTGCGTTGACGCACAATCTCGCCCTGATTGATGTCGCGTGCAGTTGCCATATTTTGGGAATGATTTTATTTATAGTGTCTTGTTGTTTACGCTGTTGAGAGAAGCCGAACATTAAAACGAATTGTTTGCGTAGGATATTGTGACTGAAGCGATTTTGTTTCTTGCGCTGTTTGTATTTTATGCTGGAAACTTAAGGGGAATATTCCGATACAGCTAAGTGGACCGTGGAATTGTTTCATTAACTATGGACAGACATAAAAACTACGGTACGTTTTACAGACCGCCATGTTTGTTTTGCTCCTGAATGTTCTAGTTCCTTTTTTGACAGTCCATATATAGCTGTGAATGGATAGTGAAAATGTGTGTGTGTCTGAGAGAGAGAGAGAGAGAGAGAGAGAGAGAGAGAGAGAGAGAGAGAGAGAGAGAGAGAGGAGAGAGAGAGAGAGAATTTTCATCACCTCAAGCATTTATGTAATCCATTTAGTAAAGAAAGAGAGAGAGAGAGAGAGAGAGAGAGAGAGAGAGAGAGAGAGAGAGAGAGAGAGAGAGAGAGAGAATTTTCATCACCTCAAGCATTTATGTAATCTGTTTAGAGAGAGAGAGAGAGAGAGAGAGAGAGGAATTTTCATCCCCTAAAGCATTTATGTAATTCATTTAGTAAGGAAGAGAGAGAGAGAGAGAGAGAGAGAGAGAGAGAGAGAGAGAGAGAGAGAGAGAGTACTGTAGACCTCAAACAGTTATGTTCTTCTCTTTTGACCCCCCACGATGATATATAGCTGGAGAGAGAGAGAGAGAGAGAGAGAGAGAGAGAGAGAGAGAGAGAGAGAGAGAGAGAGAGAGAAAAGAATAAATTATTTTGACCACAAATAGCACTGTCGCTACCTCGCAAGCTCCGCTGTCAGGATTGTTCAGAGAGAGAGAGAGAGAGAGAGAGAGAGAGAGAGAGAGAGAGAGAGAGATGGGTGTGGCTGGGTTGGTTGGTTGTTTGTTTACTGTACTGGGTATAGAAGCGACGGTCAAGTAACACCGAATGGAAATATTGTTCCACTGGCGCCATGGGCAGTGGAACAGCTGTTGTGCTTGTCTTCTGAAAGTTCCTCTTGACTGCAAGAGGAACTGTCAGAAGTGCTCTGAAAGCTTTAATTGACTGCAACCTACATCGCCATTTTTTCATGACTGCAAATCGATTTAAAAATTTTTTTTAACTGCAAACTGCTTTTAAAGTTCTTTTTGACTGTCCAGAGCTCTGAAAGTTCTTGACTGCAAAGTGCTTTTAAAGTTCCTCTTGGCTGCAAACTGCTTTGAAAATTTCTGCCTGCTAAGTGCTTTAGAAGTTGACTGGAAAGGGCTTCGCAACTGCTTCTTGACTGCAAACTACTTTGACAGTTTCTGACTGCAAACTGCTTTGGCAGTTTTGACTGCAAACTGCGTTGACTATTCTTGACTGCCAGTTTCATTGACAGTTCTTGACTGTCAGTTGCTTTGGCAGTTTTAGACAGAAAACTGTTTTGACAGTTCTCGACTATCAGTTGCTTTGACAGTCCTTGACTGCCAGTTGCTTTGGCAGTTTCAGACTGCGAACTATTTTGATAGTTCTTGACTGTCAGTAGCTTTGACAGTTCTTGACTGCCAGTTGCTTTAACAGTTCTTGACTGCCAGTTGCTTTGAAATTTGTTCGTGACTGCAAAGTGGTTTGGCAGTTCTTCCTGACTTCAAAGTGCTTCCAAAGTACTTTTTGACTGCAAACTGCTATGACTTCTTGACTGCAAAGTAATCTGAAAGTATCGTAGAATGCAAGTGCGTTGAAAGTACTTAACAGCAAAAGTGCTTTGGAAGTACTTAACAGCAAAAGTGCTTTGGAAGTACTTAACAGCAAAAGTGCTTTGGAAGTACTTAATAGCAAAAGTGCTTTGGAAGTACTTAACAGCAAAAGTGCTTTGGAAGTACTTAACAGCAAAAGTGCTTTGGAAGTACTTAACAGCAAAAGTGCTATGGAAGTACTTAACAGCAAAAGTGCTTTGGAAGTACCTTACAGCAAAAGTGCTTTGGAAGTACTTAACAGCAAAAGTGCTTTGGAAGTACTTAACAGCAAAAGTGCTTTGGAAGTACTTAACAGCAAAAGTGCTTAACAGCAAAAAGTACAGTAGTTTTGAAAAATCTTACTGACTTGAAATTGCTCAAGAATGAGAGACTGTCTTGAAGATATTTGGCGTCACAACTGCTTAATAAAAAGGATTCTTTGAAGCGTGCCTTCGGCCCCTAGCTGCAACCCCTTTCGTTCCTTTACTGTACCTCCGTTCATATTCTCTTTCTTCCATCTGACTTTCCACCCTCTCTAACAATTGTTTCGACAGTGCAACTGCGAGGTTTTCCTCCTGTTGCACCTTTCAAACCTTTTACTCTCAACTTCCGTTTCAGCGCTGAATGACCTCATAGGTCCCAGTGCTTGGCCTTTGGCCTAAATTCTATATTCAATTCAATTCTATACAAAAATGACAAAATATACATTTTTTCCTATAATATAATCAGGGTGAATTGTAGGCGTCTTTGAATACAGATGCTGTGTATTCAAGGGATCAACTTATTATAACTTAAACTATTTTAGGTTTTGCTTTAGTCCCTATAAAAGAAAATCCATGTAAATTTACATAATTCGTTATTATTATTATCTTGTCCAGCTTTATTCTATTCACATTTTTCTTGTTCCATATATATATATATACATATATATATATATATATATATATATATATATATATATATATATATATATATATATATATATATATATATGATGTATACCTTTGTAATACCTCGAAATTCAATGTGAGAATGGGTCTTGGGTGTAGCCCAGGATCCATGAACATGCGGATCTAGGTGTAGGAAGCTTAAGTGGTAGGGTGTTTTGTGTGTGTGTGTGTGTGCGTGTGTGTGTGTGTATGTGTGTGTGGATTAGAGGTATAAAAAAAGAACCAGGAAAGATGGCTGGGCTATTCACATCTCCTGAGGGGAACTTGAGAGAGAGAGAGAGAGAGAGAGAGAGAGAGAGAGAGAGAGAGAGAGAGAGAGAGAGATGAAGGTCTGGGATTCTTAGAATGTGTATGTTTTATTGGTTTTTCAGAGAGAG
This sequence comes from Macrobrachium rosenbergii, assembly GCF_040412425.1. NCBI lineage: Eukaryota > Metazoa > Arthropoda > Malacostraca > Decapoda > Palaemonidae > Macrobrachium > Macrobrachium rosenbergii. The sequence goes on from NC_089782.1 coordinate 28,521,560, forward strand.
AGAGAGAGAGAGAGAGAGAGAGAGAGAGAGAGAGAGAGAGAGAGAGAGAGAGATGCGAAGGTCCGGGAGTCTTAAGCTAAATGAGTTTGTGACTTCTGTGTTTGATAAGAACCGGTATTTTCGATTAACTCTTCTTTGCAAAAGAACTGTTTTGCAAATGGTTGTCTTAATCAATA
>NC_089782.1:28531735-28536735 GCF_040412425.1 Macrobrachium rosenbergii
CTGTTGCCCTAATTATGGGTCCTGAAAACGTCACCTTTTTGTGATATATATGATTCACTCCTTACGATGAGAGAATTTTCTGTCCTTATAATTAAGCACTTAAGCATGTATGCCCATCTTGCACGCATGTGCAGGGTATCTTTGTGTCACACATTAACGCCAGTACGCCCATCTTGCACGCATATGTATGGCATATTTCGTGTGTGGGAACAGACACGTTTGTCCACATATAGTTTTAGATTTATATATTTTTCTCCCAGATAAGTCTTTAACTTCCAAACAACCTCCACAGGGGGGTAATTCCGTCAGTGCTCCTCACGCGGTGCACTGTAGGCATTACCTAAGGTTCTTTGCAGCGTCCCTTCGACCCCTAGCTACAACCCCTTTCACTCCTTTAACTGTACCTCCGTTCATATTCTCTTTCTTCCGCCTTCCTATCCAACCTCTTCTAACCGTTGTTTCAAAGTGCAACCGCGAGGTTTTTCTCCTTTCACACCTTTCAAACCTTTACTCTCAATTTCCCTTTCAGCTCTGAATGACCTATTAGGTCCCAGTTCTTGGCCTCTGTTCGAAATTCTATATTCTACATTCTAACTTCAACACGACAGTTAAATATACTCTTGTTTACATCTGCTAAGATTTACCCTCAGGGCAATTGATATTTTCTGACAGCGGTTTTTCTCCTGTAACACTTTTAAAACCTTTTATTCTCAATTTCCCTTTCAGCTCTGAATGACCTATTAGGTCCCAGTGCTTGGTCTTTGGCCGAAATTCTATATTCTACATTCTAACTTCAGAACGACAGCTAAATATACTAGTGTTTACATCTGCTAAGATTTACCCTTAGGGCAACTGATATTTTCTGACAGCGGTTTTTCTCCTGTGACACTTTTAAAACCTTTTACTCTCAATTTCCCTTTCAGCTCTGAATGACCTATTAGGTCCCAGTGCTTGGTCTTTGGCCGAAATTCTATATTCTACATTCTAGCTTCAGAACGACAGCTAAATATACTAGTGTTTACATCTGCTAAGATTTACCCTTAGGGCAGCTGATATTTTCTGACAGCGGTTTTTCTCCTGTGGCACTTTTAAAACCTTTTACTCTCAATTTCCCTTTCAGCTCTGAATGACCTATTAGGTCCCAGTGCTTGGTCTTTGGCCGAAATTCTATATTCTACATTCTAGCTTCAGAACGACAGCTAAATATACTAGTGTTTACATCTGCTAAGATTTACCCTTAGGGCAACTGATATTTTCTGACAGCGGTACTTGTAATGGATTCGGTTACTCGATCGAACACGAACACTAATCCTCCTTTTCCGTCGTTTCCTTTTTTGTCGTCTGTCGCTGTTGCCACTCCGTCTCAATTCGCCGCTTCTCCTGTTGTCATGCAACTCGACAGATGCAAGACTTAAGTTGTTCCTGAGTCTGCGCTTGTGTTGCGGCCTAATGAATTTAAGTGCAGTTTCGGCTTTTTTTTTTTTTAGTTTTCTGTAAAAGAAAACTACTATGCCGGCTTGGTCTGTCCGTCCACACTTTATTCTGTCCGTCCTCAGATCTTAAAACCTACTGAGGCTAGAGGGCTGCAAATTGGTATGTTGATCATCCAACCTCCAATCATCAAACATATCAAACTGCTGCCCTCTAGCCGCAGTAGTTTTTATTTCATTTAAGGTTAAAGTTAGCCATAATCGTGCTTCTGGCAACGATATAGGATCGGCCACCACAGGGCCGTGGTTAAAGTTTCATGGACCGCGGCTCATGCAGCATTGTGCCGAGACCACCGGAAGATAGATCTATTTCTGTGGCCTTGATTACACACTGTAGCGGCTGTACAGAAAACTCGATTGAGCCGAAGAAACTTCGGTGCAATTTTTACTTAGTTTTATATTGTTTATTCCTCCTACTGCTGGTATTTGGTATTCTCGCCGCTGTTCTGTGTTTCCAGGCTCTTAAAATTATCCTTTATTTAAGAGGCAGGCAGGTCTATCACTAATAAGAGCCTCGATGGCTCAGTCGGTTACAGCAGCAGCTTCGGACTTCGTAGAGGTCTGTGGCGCGGGTTCAATCCCGCAAGCCGGCTGATCAGAGAGGCAGACACTTTGCTATCCGTGTAGACATCCCGGGATTATATATGTAATCAACGGATAGGTTTGCTTAAAAAGCAAATGGATGTTACAGACTAAATACACACACAAAACAAAGCCACTACAACACCTTCTAAAAACATAACAAACATCTCACACGTCTCGAACTCTCGCCATACCCGCGCAATAACTTCTCGCTGCTGGGAAGAAAGGGCGTTGGGTCTGGTATGATACATGAAACATACGTACCGGGGTCTAAGCGATGTCAGGCAGGGCAGCCGATCGAGACCACAAGTCTACCCCAAAGCCAAATCAAAAAGTCCTTCAAAAGAAGGCATCGTGCTTACCCCATACAAAAATGGGAATAAAAGCACGTTAAAAGAAAAAGAAGAAGAAGAAGAAGCAGGTCTATCACTAATACGAGACCCGGGCCCGGCGATAGTAATAGTAGTATTAGGAGACAGGATTTGCCTTTCAAACGGCTCCCTTTAGAAATGGGCTGAGGTGGTAGTAATAGTAGTAGTAGAAGGGAGGGGGTTTGAGGCGTTGCCTTTGCAACGGTGCCTCTCTCATTTGCTGTTTGATGATCTCATAACGAGCCATTAATTTTATATGTTGTGGCTTTGCTGATGGATGTAACGACGCGCATGCGCTGTCCGGAGTAACATCTTTGAATTAACAAAAACGTTCCTGAAAAGGTAATAATAGTAACAGTAGTAATGGCAATAATAATAAAACATTTAATGACGACAATGTCGAATTTTTTTCCATCTCAAAGTCACGGTAACAATCGATGAATAATTCATTCCACTTTTAGCCCAGAAGAGACTGAAACGCAGTAATTATAGTAACAATAACGACAGCGGTTTAGATATTTTCCGGCTCTTTTGTGCAGATAATTCAGGCAAACAGGTTTCATCCGAAGTCAGCATCTAGATTTTGATTTCCGATTGGCCACCTCTGCCCTTACTCGTGTTTTTCTGCAATTCAACAATTAGGATCGTACAAAACAATCCTTTGTGTTGTAAATGAAAATAAAATCGTGCTTCGTATTTGCTTGGAACGCTGCAAGCAATCTTTAAGTATGAGTGTACACAATTTCCTGAGTATATATAGAAAACAGAAATGCATTGTTCAGACGAACTAGTCTGACGCGTTTCCTCTGCCAGACTTGAAATCAGGACTATGCTGTCACTGTATGACGATTCGCATCTGGCCCAGCAAACGAACACAATGGTCTAATTGTTTCCCGCCTTTATTAAGATGGGGGGGAGTTGAAACTTACAAAATAACAACCGCTGAGAAAAAACCTGTTGATTCTCACTGATAAACGCAATAGGAAACCTCTTCGGGAAGGGAATGAAGAAGAGCTAACTGCCTTGACTGTTGTTTTTCCCTTGGCAGTGTTTATTTATTCAGCCGGGAACGCAATCATTGACTGGGAGGGTCACCTCAGCCTGTCCGCTTTTATTAAAAGGGAGCACAGTCGGTCTATGGCGGCTCTGAGAAAACTGGGAGCTCGTACAAGGGTTTGTAGTACGAGTGGGTGATTGTGCCGTGAATGTACAGACCTTTCTTCTTCTTCCTTCTTATTATTCTGCCTCATTTTAGGATCAGTCTTCCTGGGAAGGAGCCATTGCAAAAAGGGCTTCTTCTAATATAAACAGTTTGATATATAAACCTTTCTGATGTAAGCAGTCCCTCTGGGAAGGAGACGTTGCAAAGGGTTTTCCTCGCGGAACCTTCTGATATGAAAAGTCTTTCTGGGAAGAGCCGTTCGAAGGTTTAAATCCAAATACCCTACTACTATTATGTAAGCGTCATGCTACTTTGAATTGCCACGACCCATTTTTTTTTTTCACATTTTCTTTGGCCATTTTCCGATCGGGGTAGATTATGACCACTTATAATAATAATAATAATAATAATAATAATAATAATAATAATAATAATAATAATAATAAAGGACAGTATATCAGTATAATATTGTAAACTCATCGCCCTGTTCGTTTATAACAGACTGGGCATAACTTACTTTAGCTCTTTGGTATTAAAATGAATTTCTTCCCATAAGTAAATCTCTCTCTCTCTCTCTCTCTCTCTCTCTCTCTCTCTCTCTCTCTCTCTCTCTCTCTCTCTCTCTCTCTCTCTCGTAGCATTTTGTTTTTAAGAATAATTTTTCTCGTAGAAAAAATATCATATTTGACCATACCTAAGAGCAGATGAAATCTCTCTCTCTCTCTCTCTCTCTCTCTCTCTCTCTCTCTCTCTCTCTCTCTCTCTCACAGATAGTAAACACCAACCTTTCATCCATTCATTCATTTATTGATGAAAGCCCCCCACTCACTCCTTAGGGCTCCACCAACACCACCCACCCCCTCCTCCAAGCGACGACCACGATGCGTCAGGAGACGGCGGCGAGATGCTTTGGGTCAAGATGCGAAGGGCGCTGCATCCTGCTACGGTGGTCCTGCTCATCGGCGTCGCCTTCTGGGGGATGTTCCTCTTCTCGAGTCTGGAATCTGTCGATTACTCAGGTGAGAGAGTTTTGGAAAAATATTTTTTTTTTCTTTGTTAGTGGGAGTGAGTTTCGGTTCTCTCTCTTGTCGTAAATATGACTACTTTGATCGTAAATATAATTGGTTGCTCTCTCTCTCTCTCTCTCTCTCTCTCTCTCTCTCTCTCTCTCTCTCTCTCTCTCTCTCTCGTCGTAAATATGATTATTTTGGTCGTAAAAATGAATAGTTGATTGCTCTCTCTCTCTCTCTCTCTCTCTCTCTCTCTCTCTCTCTCTCTCTCTCTCTCTCTCGCTCAGGCCGTAAATATGATTGGTTTCTCTCTCTCTCTCTCTCTCTCTCTCTCTCTCTCTCTCTCTCTCTGATCGTAAATGTGATTGGTCTGTCTGTCTTGTCG
>NC_089782.1:28539235-28576735 GCF_040412425.1 Macrobrachium rosenbergii
ATTTCAGACTAATTTTTCAGCTTCATTATTACCGTAACTTTTCAGCTTCATTATTACTGTAATATTTCAGACTAATTTTTCAGCTTCATTATTACTTAATTCTTCAGCTTCATTATTACTGTAATTTTTCAGTTTCATTATTACTTAATTCTTCAGCTTCATTATTACTGTAATTTTTCAGTTTCGTTATTACTGTAATTTTTCAGGTTCATTGTTACTGTAATTTTTCAGACTAATTTTCAGCTTCATTATTACTGTAATTTTTCAGACTAATTTTTCAGTTTCATTATTACTGTAATTGTACAGTTTCATCATTACTGTAATTTTTCAGCTTCATTAGTACTGTAATTTTTCAGGTTCATTGTTACTGTAATTTTTCAGACTAAGTTTCAGCTTCATTATTACTGTAATTTTCAGACTAAATTTTCAGTTTCATTATTACAGTAATTTTACAGTTTCATCATTACTGTAATTTTTCAGCTTCATTATTACTGTAATTTTTCAGACTATAATTTTTCAGCTTCATTATAACTGTAATTTTTTTTAGCTTCATATATACTGCAATTTTCAAAACGATAATCATTGTTCTGAATACTGCATCTTAAACTTCATGTTTATCTTTGCTAATAACATCACTTCTTCTTTGACCTACAACTTTAAACTTCAGTCTGTCTTTTGCCAGGCACTTAGTTATCTTTCACGCGTTCCCAGAAGTCATTCAGACGGCTTAATAGCTACTATCTCACTCTCACTTACCCTACTTACTTATATGACCCACCATCTGTGAGAGAGTCTTGCGTATACTTACACACGCACGCACACACACACACGCATATATATGTATATAAATAATTCACATTTATATATATATAGATAGGTATATGAATATATGTATGTATATTAAATATATACCTTTGCATATATATATATATATATATATATATATATATATATATATATATACTTATATTTATATATAAATATATATATATATATATATATATATATATATATATATATATATATATATATATATATATATATATATATATATATATATATATATATATATATATATATGTATATAAATTTATATATATTTACACACATACACACACACACACACACACACACTTAGGAGTTTATCTCAGCATTAAGCCCATTCCCCTGTGTTTATTTAGCTGTTGCAATTGTTACGTAACGCCTGCGCATGTCTTCTTTTTTTTTTCTAGTGCGCAGACTCCGTCCGGCTGCGCGGCTGAAATCCAAACAGGAACTGCAAGAAGAGATGTTGCAGAGTGTTGACCTTTTCAATGTGAGTATGTGTACGAGGTTTCCTTATTCGGTGTTTTCGCTTAAAGTATGTCATTCCTCGAATATTTCAGTCAAGTGGTCATTGGTGTTGGAGGGCGTTTTGTATGCTCTCTCGTGTGTGAGTGTGTGTGTGTGTGTGTGTGTATGTATAGTATATACAATGATATATGTATATATACATATATAATATATATATATATATATACATATACATATATATATATATATATATATATATATATATATATATATATATATATATATATATATATATATATATATATATATATATAGAGAGAGAGAGAGAGAGAGAGAGAGAGATATTTATTTATTTATTTACTTATTTATTTATCTATTTATTTTACCATCTCATATTATTCCTACAATCACAATGTACTATGTAGAATCCTTTCATTACTAATCATTCTAAATATACAATCTTTAAGTCTATCCCTCCCCCTTCCCTCCTTCTCTCCGTCCCTTCCCCCCCCTCTCCACCTCCCTCCCAAAAACTCCCACCCACTCAATAATTCCTACATTCACGATTCCAGGGCGTCGGTCTGGAATTCCTGCCGAATTTCAAGAATCCGTGTTGGTACGACAGACAGGGAGCCTCTGTGAAAAGGGACAACCTCTTTGCAAGTCTGTTGAAGCCTGCTTCTGCAGCCGCCCTTGTTAGGTGAGTCAGGGTGGGTCTAGAGGCCGTGACTTTCGATTTTGATTATCTGTTTATTTGTTTGTTATTTATTTATTTATTTTGGTGCAGTACTTGAGGACGGAGGCTTCAGTTTGCAGTCTAGACGATCAGATTTCTGTCGCGAAGAATTGCACAAACATTAGAGCTGTAGTAGTAGTAGTAGTAATTTGTAAAGTTATTAGCAGAACCTTTGTGACGGCTCCTTCATTCGGTTTTTCCTTTTGTTATTTTGATCTGTAATGTTTGTAGTAGTAATAGTAGTTATAGTAGTATGTAAGATAACGGCTGCAGAACCTTTATAACGGCTCCTTTAGTCAGGTCATGTTACCTGGTCCCCGTAGGTGGTTAGTGTCAATGTACCTCACGTGGTGTACTGTAGGCATAACTAAAGGGTGTTGTTAGCGTACCTTCGTCCCCTAGCTGCACCCACTTCAAGACTTTTACCCTACCTCCGTTCCCATTTCCTTTCTCCCATCGTGCTGTCCAACCACTCAAACTCCCTCATTTGGCTGTCTTAAGATCTGAGAGGGTGGAAGTGCCCCAGTGCTAGGCTTTATAGCCAAATTTTCTGAAATCAATATATATATATATATATATATATATATATATATATATATATATATATATATATATATATATATATATATATAAAATTTCTGACTCACATCAGGATCGAACCCAGGTCTTGCAAATGAAAGACCAGAGTGCTGCCAACCAGGCCACACAAGTCATAAAAGAAGTTGGAACCTGAGTACAGCTGTACCCGAGGAATTACCTGGGCAGGCTAATTGCTTACATACCAGCGGTTGGCAGCACTCCGGCTGAAAAGACCTGGGTTCGATCCTGATGCGAGTCAGAAATTTATTTCTGTTCCACACGTAATTGTGTGTTAATATTTCTAATACACACACACACACACACACACACACACACACACACACACACACATATATATATATATATATATATATATATATATATATATATATATATATATATATATATATATATATATATTACTCAGAATTTACGAATAAGAAATTGACAAGGACTTATTTCAGAGGAATTCAAAGAGATATATCTTAAAGGAGGCAAACAAGAGTTTATTTACTTTCAGGATAAGCGGTAAATCTAAATTTTACGATACAAAGAAGAGAAATATACTTTTACTTATTTTTCTCTGGCGAACCACTTTCAAAATCAAACGGGCCACTTTTGGCCCACGGGCGTGGTGTGGTTGGACGGCCCTGATCTAGAGAATATAACAGATATTCTCGTGAGGAGTCGCCATTGTTGTTATCCCATGCAGAAAGACTCTGCAATTATATGCAGTCTTTGCCTCTGTATATGTGGTCAGTGGTCGTTGCATTTTGATGCAGTCTTGGAATAAATGAGACAGAGTGATTGCATGGTAGTTTTCATATTTGTGAAAAGGTATCATAAACATAGTTGTATTGATGTCTTAATATAAGAATTTGCATTATAAATATCTCTGCAAAGGCACTTTTTGATATGCCAAGTTGCAGAATTTTTACAGTTATTTTGCTAGTAGATTGAAAGAAAACTGTTCTACACAGGGCTGTGTTTTGAAATACTGGTCAGTTATAAGAAATCGGAAAACCAGAGAGATTAGTAAGAACAGTCCTGAATATTCCTGTTCTGAGTCCCCGTGAAAACTCAGGCACCTTTACTTTAGTTATAACTTATAGTTTTCCTTTACTGCTGTAGAGTAAAAAGAATTGCATGTGAAGGTACTGATGATACCAACCAAACTGGTCAATGCGAAAGGCAGTCGCTTTGTGGACAGACCTTTCGCTCTGGTCAGTAATTACGCATTGCACGCAGCACCTTTTCAGCCGTACACCCTTCCATAAGTAATAAGACTTCAGTCCTCTCGCTGCAAACAAAGGCTTGTGTGAGCCTGCATAATTCGCTGGGTCTTGTGGGTACCTAGCTGGAGAAGATGTTTCTTCTTGTTTGCAATGTTTGGTTTTAAGGTGATAGACAGTTTAAGTTTTCCGTAAAAGAAAACTATTGTGCCGGCTTTGTCTGTCCGGCCGCACTTTATTCTGTCTGCACTTTTTCTGTCCACCCTCAGACCTTAAAAACTACTGAGGCTAGAGGGCTGCAAATTGGTATGTTGATCATCCACCCTCCGATCATCAAGCGTACCTAATTGCAGCCCTCTAGCCTCAGTAGTTTTTATTTTATTTAAGGTTAAAATTAGCCATAATCGTGCGTGTGGCAACGATATAGACGAGGCCACCACCGGGCCGTGGTTAAAGTTTCATGGGCCTCGGCTCCTACGGCATTATACCGAGATTACCGAAAGATAGATCTATTTTCGATGGCCTCGATTGTACGCTGTACAGAAAACTCGATTGCGCTGAGGAGACTTCTTACTTGTTTAATAATCTTTAGTCTGTTGATCTCTCAGTGCAACAGATGTCACCACAGTGATCTGGATGTATATGCGGGGTGTGTAAACAGAAAGAAAGAGATCTGTTGCATAATTATTTGCAAATTGAGATGCAGTTTATACCAGAAGCAGAATTTGGAAGTATGATTTGGCGGCTGTTGTATTAATTGAAATTTGGGAACTTTTATTTTTCTGAAAAGAAAGCTATTGCGATGGCTTTGTCTGTCCGTCCACACTTTTTCTGTCTACCCTCAGAGCTTGAAAACTACCGAGGCTAGAGGGCTGCAAAAAAAAAGTAAGTATAGCTTAGTTTTACCAGACCACTGAGCTGATTAACAGCTCTCCTAGGGCTGGCCCGAAGGATTAGACTTATTTTACGTGGCTACAAATTGGTATGTTGATCATCCACCCTCCACTCATCAAACATACCAAATTGCAGCCCTCTAGCCTCAGTAGTTTTTATGCTATTTAAGGTTAAAGTTAGTTTTTAAGATCTGAGGGCGGACAGAAAAAGTGCGGACGGACAAACAAAGCCGGCACAATAGTTTTCTTTTCAGAAAACTAACTAGCATATATTTGTCTAAACAAAAATAATCCTTTCCAGTCACCAACACTACAGCAAGCGAAGCTACGTGCTCCGCTGCCTCCCCTACTTCTTCCTGATTGGCCAGCCGAAATGCGCCACGACAGACGTCTTCCAGAGAATCAACATGCATCCAGACGTGGCTGGAACTCTACTCAAAGGACCCCATTGGTGGACTCGAAGGAGATACGGTGAGTTTAAGATGGACTTCGGGTTGGAGGTTGATGTTATGGTGGTTGTTGTCGGATTAACCCAGCTATGTTCTGGCACTGGTTCCTTTGCTCCCAGAGCATCTTGTTTGTAGCTCTGTACTGCTTGGTCAGAGGGTAACACTGACACTCAGAATCATGAACTGTAGCTCTGTACTACTTGGTTAGAGGGTGAAAATGGCACTTTAGGACTAGTCTGCATAAGGTTTGTATTTTTGGGGGTTATGGGTGTGGGTTGGTGTTGTTGTTGTTAGATTAACATGCGAAGTGCTAGTACAGCTTCTTTTTCTCCCAGAGCAGCCTGTAGCTCTGTACTGCTTGGTCAGAGGATGATGACTACCTGGTGCAAGCCTGTTTTTGGATTTTTATTTTTTCTGTGTTTTTTCTTTGTTTTGCATTGGTGAAATAGAGTTTATTTTATAAACAGGAATTCATTAGAGTAATTAAATTCAAATGAAAAGGGAAATCATCTGTTAACTATGTTAGGAAAATGAAACTTTGTAGTGTCTTTGTGAAAGTGTTTATGTTTAAGTGAAGGGGACATTTCTTAGGTCCTCCTTGCAAGAATGAAGCATTTTCCTATGAGAATTGCAGTACAACTAACTGGAATGTTGGGTTATTGCTGCATACCTAACCAGTAACTAATTCCTACAGGTCAGCCGTATTCTCCAAGACCCATCACATTTCTGGAGTACCTGGACTTGTTCACCACAGCAGCAGTTGACATCGAAGCCCACTGGATCAACTCGTCTATTCCAGGTCTCCCACTCCACCAGAAGATCACAGGTGACGGGAGCACCTCCACCCTGTGGGACGGGAGCCCCACAATGAACTACATGTACTCAACCCTCAACAAAAACTCCACTAAGAAGGTCCTACAGCTCTTCTTCAACAAAAGAGAAGGATTCAGTCGTCAGATCAGAAGCTCTGAAACCGGGTCTTTGGCAGAGGCTGACACCAAGCAGAACCGTAGCAGAGATTTCGAAGGGTGTTGCTTCTCAAACGCAACTTCTAAAGGTGATTACACTGACGTCGAAAGGACGCTGTACAGACAGCTGTTCAGCATACAGCCTGGTGTTGTCCTACCTGTAACTACGGCTGACATCATACACGCTGTGCTGCCAAAGTCTCGGATCATTGCTGTTATAAGGGAACCAGCATCCAGGTAAGATTGAATGGCTAGGCTTGTTATCTGAGGCTTACTTTCATAGCAGAGCTAAGAAATGAACTTAGTAGATAAGGTCAGTTAGTTGCTGATTGAGCTAGCCTTATGCTGGCACAGGCTCTTGCTCTGTGGCAGCCCATGAAATCAGGAGTAGCTAGAGAAGTGATAATTTTTAACAAATCTAGAAATAGTGCTAACCCAGTACTAAGCATGTCAAACAGTGATGATGTAGTACTACAGTTTGATGTACTCATACTTGTTGTAGTTTTAATGTAAAACTTTCGTAATAAGATAAATATGGGATGAATGATTGTCTTACAAGAAAGAACCAATACAAGATTTCCACGCATAGTTCTGAGTTACGAATGAAATAAATTCCGAGTATGGAGAGTCTAATAGTAATTTTGTAGCTGTGGGGTTCATGCCATGTTGTTTGCAGATCAGTGAAAATATTGTGGAAAAAGAAGCCAGTTTAAGACCCGTGTTACTCTAGTCATTTTCATTTTTCCGTGATTTCCAGGCTATACTCCAGCTACGCCTTCTTCACCAAGAAGCCGGATATATCTCCTGAAAACTTTGACATAGCTGTCCAGTCTTCAATTCAGAAATGGGAGCTTTGTACCTCTCGGTATTCAGAAAGGACCTGTGCATACAACAAAACATTGCAGTATGATCTGGTACGTACTTTAAGCTTCAGTCTTTTCAGAAATGGGGACATTGTATTCCCCAATAATCACAAAAAGAAAAGCTGATCTTGCAACAAAACACTGCAGTATGATCTGGTACGTGCTTTGAGCTCCAGTCTTTTTCAGAAATGGGACATATTATTCCCCAATAATCAAAATAAGAAAACTGATCTTACAACACGATATTGCAGTATGATCTGGTACTTACTTTGAATTTCAGTCTTCTTCAGAAGTGGGGCATTGCATTCCCCAACAATCACAAAAAGAACAGATCTTACTACAGGATATTGCAGTATGATCTGGCAAGTACTTTGAACATCAGTCTTTTTCAGAAGTGGGACATTGCATTTCCCAACAATCACAAAAAGAAAAACTGATCTTACCACTGGATATTGCAGTCTGATCTGGTAAGTACTTTGAGCTTCAGTCTTTTTCAGAAATGGGACATTGCATTCCCCAATAATCAAAATAAGAAAAACTGATTTTACAACATGTATTGTAGTATATGGCCTTGTAAGTACTGAGTGTTTGAGATTACTCAGAAATGGAAATTTTAAACTTCCAAGCATTCATGAAGAACTTGTACTCACAAGATGTTGCAGTATGATCTACCAAGTAATGGAAGCTTCAAAGATTGCATGCACACAAGACAGTACCCTGTATTTGGTACTTTATGGGCAATAAAATACTTCTGTCAGTTTTCCAAACATACTTAAATCTGCCAGTGGTCATTTCCTTGAAAACATTTTAGATAAACTCAGACAACTGTGACAGGCTGTGAAGGTAAAAATATACCACTCTATTTTAATATCCTCAGCCCTATTCATTCAAGGCAAACTTACCCTATTCTATCTCAACAGGAGGTCCGTCTGTACAACGGGATGTACAACATCTTCCTTCGGGACTGGTTGAATGTTTTCCCAGAGGATCAGGTTCTGGTCATTCGGATGGAGGATTACCATCAGGATATAACAGCCACAATGGCATCCATTTATGCACATCTTGGATTGCGTGAGTGTCTTCCGTTTGAAGTATTTATAACCCCCTCACATTTTCAAGAACTGGACTGGAATGAAAATGATTTACGTAGCGTCGCTAAATGGCGGGACATTCCCAAGTGTCTGTAGTATTATTTCGATATGTAAAAAGATCATATTATACATATTTAGTTTTAATAGTATTTAAGACTTTTAAGAACAGTTAACGTTTTTAATGATATTTAAGTATGTTTAAATATATTCTTCCTTGATGCAATGCTAGTAGTACTGTTTTTTTGAATGGTGCAATCAAAGTTAGTAGGTTACTATTTTGTTATGACACTCATAGTTAGTACTATTGTCTTGACTGTTACAATCCGTTAAAGTATTATTTTCTTGGATAGTACAGTCCACAATAGTATTATTTGCGTGAATGTTGCACACCAAGTTAATACCCCCCTTAGGTGGTAGTGCTGTCAGTGCACCTCACATGGTACACTGCAGGCATTACGAAAGGTTCTTTGCAGTGTCCCTTCGGCCCCAAGCTGCAACCCCTTTCATTCCTTTTACTGTACCTCCGTTCATATCTTTCTTCCATCTTGCTATCCACTCTCTCCTGACAATTATTTCATAGTGCATCTGCGAGGTTCTCCTTCTGTTACACCCTTCAGACATACCTACTCTCAATTTCCTTTCCAGTGCTGAATGAGGTTCTCCTTCTGTTACACCCTTCAGACATACCTACTCTCAATTTCCTTTCCAGTGCTGAATGACCTCATAGGTCCCAGTGCTTGGCCTTTGGCCTAAATTCTACATTCCATTCCAAGTTAACATTACTTTCTTGAACGGTACATTTCAAGCCATGACTCATTTCATTTCAGGAGGGCTGTCTGAAGACGAAGAAGATTTGGTGAACATGGCCCCCGTCCAGAACAAAAACAGGAAGAAGGGGAATGTAGGCAAGATGTTAAACAAGACTGCTGAGGTTCTCAGGAAATTTTACGATCCCTACAACAGGGACTTGGTTGCTCTTTTGGGCGACACCAAGTTCTTGTGGGAAGACTATTACGCCAAGCTTTAGAATTGTATTCAGAGCTAGAGAATACCCATCTCATTTATTTACAAAGTATATGTCACCGAAAGTTATCAACAAATGCCGGTATGTGTAACTGCATTCAGTGTCTTCAGAGTAATGTAGCAGTGCAATTCGTAGCAGTATTTTCTGAGAGTATAGATATGTAGTGAAGATGTACTGTTTATTTACAGAGTTAACTTGTTGCTGACAAATGTAGTCATTACGCCATGAAAAGGTAACGAGAAAAGTGTCGAATGTTGGTGATAAGTAAGTCAACAATTGGGACATTAACTCCAGGTTAGTTTTAGATCAGTTTAAATCCTGCCTATGCTCACTTAGATTCAAGCTAATCTTCCTTAGTGTTTGAGCTAAGTCAATACTTGCTCTGTTAAAGAGTCAACGTGATTTTCTGTAGAACCTGACTAGGCTTACTTTCCAGCTGAAATTGTTTGTAGAACCAGACTAGACTTAGTTTGCAGCTGAAATTGTTTGTAGAGCCAGACAAGACTTAGTGTGCAGGTGCAATTTTTTTTGTAGAACCAAACTAAACTTAGTACATTGAAGCCGAAGTATTTTTTTTATTTTTTGTAGAACCAGACTAGACTTATTTTGAAGCTGACGTACTTTTTGTAGAACCAGACTAGACTTACTTTGAAGCTGAAGTTTTCTGTAGAACCAGCCTAGACTTAGTTGGAGCTGAAGTATTTTTTGCAGAATCAGACTAGACTTACTTTGAAGCTGAAGTTTTCTGTAGAACCAGCCTAGACTTAGTTGGAGCTGAAGTATTTTTTGCAGAATCAGACTAGACTTACTTTGAAGCTGAAGTTTTCTGTAGAACCAGCCTAGACTCAGTCTCCAGCTGAAGTATTTTTTGCAGAATCAGACTAGATTTAAATTTGCAGCTGAAACTTCTGAAACTTCAAGTAACATTTTTCAAACTGGTAAGGAGAGCTTCATATTTTATCTCTACGGAAAGTGTTGCCATATCTTGTGCTTTTAAAAGCATTCCGCTGTTGCTGCCAAAAGCTCATTTCCTCAGGACATAGATATTTTTTTTAAAAAATCTTCTCTGCAGTGCCATTTTACAACTCAGGATGACGTGGTTGCCAGAGAAGCCTTGAGTTCATATAGCAACCGAAACTCATGGTTTGCCTTGAAATAAAAAAGTACAAATCTACTAAGGTGCGCATTGTATTGCATTTCACGAGTGAAAACTCGACTTTCTAAGCAGCATTCTGCATCTGTGCAGACCCTGCTGTTGAACCACCAAGATGCCATTGGCATATATTTAATTATATATATAATCTATGCTTTTCATTGTAAAGGATTAACAATCCTGTCCTCTGAGGATTCCTAGCAACAAGTGCCAATTGTAGATATAAACGCTGATAGGACATAGAATCCCAGAAGGAACCCTGACCAAGGTTTCCCATAATTTAGGTGCTTTTTCACGCAGGGGGCCCATTCACCTGGTTTCTCACTGCTGAGTACTCAGTATAGGTTGTAATGCATTTCAGTAGGTCTAGAGCTTCATCCCCAGTGGCTTGGGACTTTACCCCATGCTACAGGGGACTCGTTAAGCAATAACCTATTTGCTTTGAATCTAATGTAGGATAAGACAGCTTTAGCAAACACAGTGCTGCAGTACTGTAGGTTGGTGTGTATAATGATTGAGTTTCTGGCATATGTGAGGCAGTTATTGTACAGTATATGGGTTTTTTTTACCTCGTCTCTGGAAGGTTGTTGTATAAACTTATTGGAATGCCTCTTCCCATCAGGTGGTGCTAGACAGTACTCTTTCTTTTTTTCTCTTTTATTTGTTCAGTAATTAGGGCGCATGCGTACTCCCTAATTATATTTTAGACGGAGGACTACAAACATTATTGATGGAAAAACAAAGAAAATCTCGAATTCACTTTTTTTTGAGCCTGTAAAGCAGTGGTTCTTAACCTTTTTCAATGTATGCACCCCTTTCAAATCAGCAGTCAGTTCTCTCACCCCCTGAATTGCTGAAATATAAAAAGCTAAAATACAAAGGTGATATGATGTGTAGTATTATTATTATTTATTTTGTTTTATTTTTTTTTGTTTTATTTTATTTTTATTTTTTGCAGAAAAAAATGACATGCGTATATAAAAATATATTTAGCTTTAATTATTCATAGGCATCCTCGCATCCCTTAGGAACCGGCTTCGCCCTCCCTAAGGGGGGCGAGCACCCCTGGTTAAGAACCACTGCTTTATTGGGTTCATTGTGAAGAAAAACCAAAGCTTTTAACAAAATATGTGAAGGTGCTAATCTATTCCCAGCGTGGGTGGTAAGATATACTTCAAGGTAAATATTTGAACTCTAGTTTTACTGAGTTGTTATGGAAAATTGTGAATATTATGATACATTATCGCCTTAAATATTATGGTAAATATACCATCGACTCAAATATAATATCAACTCAAACGAGAAGTCATGTATGGTTGAACAAACTGTTTTGAGAGAGAGAGAGAGAGAGAGAGAGAGAGAGAGAGAGAGAGAGAGAGAGAGAGAGAGACAGAGATTCGTAAACAGTTCTTTAGGATCAGTATGACTTGAGACATGGTAAATTACACATGTTATTGAGCACAGCCGATAATGGAAATGATTAGAATCTTATATAATAAGTACAGCAGTCAGTCATGTCAATCGATTTTAATATTGTTAAGGATAAACTGTAATGTGGTAATGATTATATTTAAATATGGTAATGAAGCATATGTGACATGTTATCACGACAGTGACTGGAAATGGTAATGAAGTGAAGTGAATCCATTACAAGTAAAGAACATATAGATAAATCCCAGCAATTATAATAGGAAGGTCCTGATAGATAAATGCCAGCGGTTACAGGAGGAAGGGCCTGATAGATAAATGCCAGCAGTTACAGGAGGAAGGGCCTGATAGATAAATGCCAGCAGTTACAGTAGGAAGGGCCTGATAGATAAATGCCAGCAATTACAGCAGGAAGGGCCTGATAGATAAATGTCAGCGGTTACAGGAGGAAGGGCCTGATAGATAAATGCCAGCAGTTACAGCAGGAAGGGCCTGATAGATAAATGCCAGCAATTACAGCAGGAAGGGCCTGATAGATAAATGTCAGCGGTTACAGGAGGAAGGGCCTGATAGATAAATGCCAGCAATTACAGCAGGAAGGGCCTGATAGATAAATGCCAGCGGTTACAGGAGGAAGGGCCTGATAGATAAATGCCAGCAATTACAGCAGGAAGGGCCTGATAGATAAATGCCAGCAATTACAGCAGGAAGGGCCTGATAGATAAATGTCAGCGGTTACAGGAGGAAGGGCCTGATAGATAAATGCCAGCAATTACAGCAGGAAGGGCCTGATAGATAAATGTCAGCGGTTACAGGAGGAAGGGCCTGATAGATAAATGCCAGCAATTACAGCAGGAAGGGCCTGATAGATAAATGCCAGCAGTTACAGTAGGAAGGGCCTGATAGATAAATGCCAGCAATTACAGCAGGAAGGGCCTGATAGATAAATGTCAGCGGTTACAGGAGGAAGGGCCTGATAGATAAATGCCAGCAATTACAGCAGGAAGGGCCTGATAGATAAATGCCAGCGGTTACAGGAGGAAGGGCCTGATAGATAAATGCCAGCAGTTACAGGAGGAATGGCCTGATAGATAAATGCCAGCAGTTACAGCAGGAAGGACCTGATAGATAAATGCCAGCAGTTACAGCAGGAAGGGCCTGATAGATAAATGCCAGCAGTTACAGTAGGAAGGGTCTGATAGATAAATGCCAGCAGTTACAGTAGGAAGGGTCTGATAGATAAATGCCAGCAGTTACAGTAGGAAGGGCCTGATAGATAAATGCCAGCAGTTACAGTAGGAAGTGTCTGATAGATAAATGCCAGCAGTTATAGTAGGAAGGGTCTGATAGATAAATGCCAGCAGTTACAGTAGGAAGGGTCTGATAGATAAATGCCAGCAGTTACAGTAGGAAGAGTCTGATAGATAAATGCCAGCAGTTACAGTAGGAAGTGTCTGATAGATAAATGCCAGCAGTTACAGTAGGAAGGGTCTGATAGATAAATGCCAGCAGTTACAGTAGGAAGGGTCTGATAGATAAATGCCAGCAGTTACAGTAGGAAGGGCCTGATAGATAAATGCCAGCAGTTACAGTAGGAAGTGTCTGATAGATAAATGCCAGCAGTTACAGTAGGAAGGGCCTGATAGATAAATGCCAGCAGTTACAGTAGGAAGGGTCTGATAGATAAATGCCAGCAGTTACAGTAGGAAGGGTCTAATAGATAAATGCCAGCAGTTACAGTAGGAAGGGTCTGATAGATAAATGCCAGCAGTTACAGTAAGAAGGGCCTGATAGATAAATGCCAGCAGTTACAGCAGGAAGGGTCTGATAGATAAATGCCAGCAGTTACAGTAGGAAGGGTCTGATAGATAAATGCCAGCAGTTACAGTAGGAAGGGTCTGATAGATAAATGCCAGCAGTTACAGTAAGAAGGGCCTGATAGATAAATGCCAGCAGTTACAGCAGGAAGGGTCTGATAGATAAATGCCAGCAGTTACAGTAGGCAGGGCCTGAAAATGTTGTACTACAGAGGTCCTAGATAAATTCCTAGACCAGGTGGGAATCTAGGTAGAGGGAAGTGTAGAAAAGAGAAAGGAATATGGGGAGAGAGAAAGCTAATTTAACGTCTTAATTCCTTATGGGGTGGTTATGGAGCAAGAGCCCGTGCTGGCACAAGGCCAAATTAATCTTAAACGTTTTAAACCTTTAAATGGAAAATCTGACATAAATCAGTATTGATGATGATGAAGATGAATAATACAAAAAATATTAAAATGTCTTATCTGTGCTGATACTGAATTTTCACTTTTATTCATACTGTCATTAAAGAAATTTAAATGAAAATGTATTTTAAATGTTATTGAGATAACTGTCCAAATGATTGGCAACATACCATTTGAGAGATATGAATTGCCAGTATGTAGGTGTCACTGAATCGTCATGTATTTTTTGTACTGCTGAAATGCACTGTAGTGTACTTCAAATTCAGTTGTGCTTTTTCTGACGATTGATAAGATAATGGGCACAGTTTGCCAACCAGGTACATTCATTTTTTAATATCGGAATGACATGTGAAGGTTATGATTCCTTACCATTTTGTGTATTTGGAATAATGATGTAAAATGCGTAGACTGAATAAGATGAGGGTGTTACTGTATTAGCCATTGCAATATTACGCATATTTGTTTACAATCTTGGTTGATGGGTGTTGTTCACTGGTGCCTTTCAGAAACGTGAAACTGTTTTTTTTATGAGAATTCAAAGACGTGGATCATTTTTCCTAGTTTTTTAATCACTTTGAAAGCTGTGACTTCAATAACTTTGTTATTTTTTCATTGAAGGAAATAACTTCATGTTATTATTCAGTGAAGTCAATAACTTCAATAACTTCTTGTTTCTTTTCACCAAAGGAAAAAACTTCAGTAACTTCATGTTATTTTTCATCGAAGGCAAAAAACTTCAATAACTTCATGTTATTTTTTTACTGAAGACAATAACTTCGTTTTATTTTTCCATGAAGGGAAATGTCTTCAACAACTTCACGTTATTTTTTCGTTGAAGGCAATAACTTCCATAGCTTCATGCTATTCTTTCACTAAAGGCAATAACTTCAATAACTTCATGTTATATTCTCATTGAAGGAAGTAACTTCAATAACTTCATATTATATTTTCACTGAAGGCAGTATCTTCAGTATCTTAATGTTATTCTTTCATCGAATGCAATAACTTCGTGTTATTTTTCCACTGAAGGCATTAACTTCAATAACTTCATGTTATTTTTTTCACTGAAAGCAATCTTAATTTTTTTCATTGAAAGCAATATCTTTAACAAATCCATGTTATGTTTCCATTGAAGGCAATAACTTCAATAACTTCATGTTATTTTTTTTGTAATCTTGACAAGTCATTGTTACCGTGTAACAAAAATAACTATTTTTCTGAACTAATTATTGATTAGCCTCCGTGAGGTTATATAATTCACACAGATATTAGATGCGTTTCCGGCATCTGTGGGTTGTATTTGTGCATATAATTATTAATGAAAACTTGCTTTAATTTTCTTATTGTCTCTTAAATCTTAATAATCTTTTCAGTTAATGAAACACTAACATTTCATTTCTTTTTTTTGTAATTTCTAAACAAAAGTGTATTTAACTAACTTTTAATAAAAGCAATATTGATTTTTGTGTTTTATTTCGTCCACGTCTGGTGTTTGGTCGAAATCATAGTTACAATGAAAATATGAGGATCCAGGATAATGTTATTTCACTAATAACTGTTTCTGAAGGACAATGTTATGTAGGCTATTATTATTATTATTATTATTATTATTATTATTATTATTATTATTATTATTATTATTATTATTATTATTATTCAGAAGATAAACCCTATTCATATGGAACAAGCCCACCAAAGTGGCCATTGACATGAAATTCAAGCTTCCAAAGAATATTATGTTGTTCTTTAGAAAGAAGTAACAGAAGGTAAAGGGAAATAGAGAAAGAAGAAATCAGTTATTAGGAAAGGAAAATAAATCAACAAATTAATAAATAAATAGAAAAAGATGTCAGTAAATCATCAAAATAGAAGGAGAATTGCTTTAGGGTAGTAATGCTTTGCATCGTCACTTGAACTTTTGGAGAACTATACCAATAGGCCGCGTATTGGGGTAGTGCCTTCAATGCACCTCATGCGGTGCACTGTAGGCATTACTTAAGGTTCCTTGCAGCGTCCCATCGGCCCTTAGCTGCAACCCCTTTCATTCCTTTTGCTGTACCTCCTTTCATATTCTCTTTCTTGCATCCTACTTTCCACCCTCTCCTAACAATTGATTCATAGTGCAGCTGCGAGGCTTTCCTCCTGTTACGCCTTTTAAACTTTTCAACTATCAGTTTCCATTTCAGCGCTGCATGACCTCATAGGTCCCAGCCCTTGGCACTTGGCCTAAATTTTATATTCCATTCCATTCCATTCCTATACCAGTAGGGGAAACAGGAACAAAATTACGAAAGGAAAAATAATGAAAAGAAATGAACAATCTTTTTACTTTATTATTTGTTGATTTTTACATTTTCCAGCAGAGGCCGACGGGAGGGGCCGCTTGATGCTTCTTATTAGACAGGGACTCAATGAAATGAAAGACTGGTGCCAAGCCTTGAAAGGAACAACATGGCTGCTTCTAGTAACAAATCATGTTTGCACAGAGGTGGAGGAAGAATACTGGAGTATGGAGAAAAGATCAGGAAAAACAAAAGAAAGGAGAGAATGCCGAAGCAGATCATAAATGTAAAGGAAAACAGAAAAATTAAAACTACTGAACCATTGCGGTAATAATAATAATAATAATAATAATAATAATAATAATAATAATAATAATAATAATAATGCATGAAATCTTGAAGTGACCTTCATTTAGAACTGAACACGTGACCAATCAAAAATACACAACACCATTTTTCTGTGAGAAACAACATGTGTTTAGTTATCACACCGGACAAGCAGTCAAGTTTACAAAAAAATAAATCTTATCTACTAGACATTTCTGCATTTTGAAAGTATATTATAGCTGTCTGCATCACTGATTTGGCATTGGCAATTACACGCATGTCAAGGTGGACACAATGTGGTTACCAATATTATTCTTTGTGGTGATATCGGCGTCCATTACTCATGGTAAGTTTTAGTTACTTAATATATTTTTTTTTATTAAACTGTTGTTTTTGTTGGCTGTAACTACATTTCTTCTGTGTCTCTTTGTTAGAGAATTGCAATCTAGGTAAGTTTAGTTGTGATAAATGTTGTAATTATTGCTGAATTCATCTGTAATTTTCATCCATTTCTTGTATTATTGCTGTACTGAATTACGTTGTCATTTTCGTTCATTTCTTGTAATTATTGCTGGATTCAGTTGTCATTTTCAGCCCCACTTTCTTATCATCTCTGTATTAACTTCCCCGTAGGAGGGTATTGCCGTCAGTGCATCTCATGCGGTACACTGTAGGCATTACTTAAGGTTCTTTGCAGCGTACCTTCACTCCCTAGCTGGAACCCCTTTCGTTCCTTTTACTGTACCTCCTTTCATATTCTCTTTCTTCCATCTTACGTTCCTCAACCCTCTCCTAATGATTGATTCATAGTGCAACTGCTTTGAGGTTTTCCTCCTGTTACACCTTTCAAACCTTTTACTGTCAATTTCCGTTTCAGCGATGAATGACCTCATATATCCCAGCACTTGGCCTTTGGCCTAAACTCTATATTCAGTTTATGCAAGGGCGCGTGCTGGCATAAAGCCAACCTCATCTCAACCAACACACTAACCATTTTTGACAAAAACGTTTCAGGACAAGATGAAGGACTCCCGTGCATTCAGAGGACCTTCGACCAGAACTCCTTCGTCTGCGTGTGCAACGCCACCTACTGCGACACCCTGCCCCGCCCCTCGACGCCCATGAAAGGGCAGTTTGCCGTGTACACTTCCGACCTCAGCTCGAAGAGGTTCTTCAAGAGTGTCCACGATTTCGAACCTGGAAGTGGAGGTGAGTCGGCTTTTGATTCTCCCTCGTCGATATTTGTATTGATATATAAATACTGCATATTATATATATCTACATATATACGTATATATATTTATATATTACTTTCCTCATCAGGCGTCGCAGCTCCAGAAGTGGTGAACTTCAAACTGGGTTCAACATCATTCCAGGCGATGATGGGATGGGGGGGAGCCTTCACAGATTCCGCATCTCTCAACATCCTCACTCTCTCGACTGAGGCTCAGGATATGCTGCTCAGGTGAGTTTGGGGATCACGTAACAATACTACTACTACTACTACTACTACTACTACTACTACTACTACTACTACTACTACTACTAATAATAATAATAATAATAATAATAATAATAATAATAATAATAATAATGAACCAAGACACCCCTGTAAGAGTCTATAGTATCGAGAATTAAAAGCCACATTTGTATTAAAAATATTTATGCACAGAGTTAATGACAAGGAGAGACTTTCAGATACTACTCCTTATCATTTTTAACTCTGTGCATAAATATTTTAACACTACTGTGGCTTTAATTCTCAATAATAATAATAATAATAATAATAATAATAATAATAATAATAATAATAATAATAACTGTGACAACAGCACATAGGTAAGAGCTGACATCCGAATATAATAATAATAATAATGTTCTTTATATCAGCTCAGGGCCACATACATGGGCTATACAAAGTAGAGACAATACAATACAATACACACAATACACGAGAAGAAATGGTAAAAATGATAACTGGTAATATCCACAAGTTGCTGACCAGCGCTGAATGACCTCATAGGTCCCAGTGCTTGACCTTTGGCCTTTCATACCATTCCATTCCACAAGTCGCTGAGTTAGTAATGAAACTAGTATTCATAATAATGGTAATGACAATAATCATATTGAGAATAATAGTATAAATATTGAAAATGATAATTGAAAAAAAACAGTAGAGGTACTATTGCCGACAGTGTACGTCACGTGGAGTACTGTAGGTCTTCCTAAAGGGTGTATGCTGCTTCCCTTTGGCCCCTAGCTCCCGTAGGGGGGTAGTGCTGTCAGTGCACCTCACGCGGTGCACTGTAGGCGCTACTTAAGGGTCTTTGCAGCATCCCCTCAGCACCTAGCTGCAGCCTCTCTTTTCTTTTTCTGTACCTCCTTTCATATTCTCTTTCTTCCATCTTGCTTTCCTCACCTCTCTCCTGACAACTGATTCATAGCATAACTGCGTTGGTTTTCCTCCTGTTACACCTGTCAAACCTTTTACTCTCAATTTCCATTTCAGCACCGAATGACCTCATAGGTCCCAGTTCTTGGCCTTTGGCTCAAAGTCTATATTCAATTCAATCCTTTATTTATGCTTGCTGTTCAACTTCTCTAACTCCTTCTTACGAAATTTAGACTGTCATGCCAAGCACTGGGGCATTTGAGGCCATTCAGCACATAAGACAGTGAAAAGAAGGAGTTAGAGAAGCTGGACAGCAAGATCAAAGATATCAGTTCTTTCTTCCTCCTCCTCCTCCTCCTCCAAGGTCGTACTTCTCCGAGTCCGGGATCGAGTACACCATCGGGCGCATCAATATGGGAGGCTGCGACTTCTCTTGGAGGGCTTACACTTGTGATGACTACGAGGGCGACGTCTCACTCGAGAAGTTCGAGTTGCAGCCCGAGGACCTCGACTATAAGGTGAAGGTCTTGCCCCCCCTTTTTTTTTTTTTTTTTGAGTTGCAGCCCGAAGACCTCGACTATAAGGTGAAGGTCTTGCCCCCCCTTTTTTTTTTTTTTGAGTTGCAGCCCGAAGACCTCGACTATAAGGTGAAGGTCTTGCTGCTTTTTTTTTTTTTTGGTTCTCGGTTTTAGGTTTTAATATCTGGTTTTATTGTTACCTACAGTATGAGGTATTTGGCGTCATTATTGCCCATTGTATTATATTATCACTTATAGTATAAGGTGGATAGTCTCTGTGTGACCCCATTAAGCGTTGTATTAGGTTAATATGACCTTTATAAGGTGCTTCGTCTTGATATGACCCCCATTCAGATAATTAAAAATAAGAACACATAAGAATGAATCAATATTAGCAAAAAATTAAAAGTGAATAAAAAGAAAAATACATAAAAATTAATAAGTCAAGAACCCCAAGACTTCGGGAATATAATGATAGGTCTGAACTTAATATGACCCCCATTATAAGGTACTTGATCTTTATGTGATCCCCATTTTAAAGGAAGATTTTACTGTAACCTTCATTATAAAATGTTTGGTCTTGGTAGTATTACCCAGTTATAATGAGTGGTCTTAATATGACCTACATTATAAGGTGCATAGTTTTAATATGACCTCCATTATAAGGTGCATAGTCTTATATGACCTCCATTATAAGATGCATAGTCTTAATACAACCTTCATTATAAGGTGCATAGTCTTACTATGACCTCCATTATAAGTTGCATAGTCTTAATATGACCTCCATTATAAGGTGCATAGTCTTAATATGACCTCCATTATAAGGTGCATAGTCGTAATATGACCTCCATTATAAGGTGCATAGGCTTATATGACCTCCATTATGAGATGCATAGTCGTAATATGACCTCCATTATAAGGTGCATAGGCTTATATGACCTCCATTATGAGATGCATAGTCTTAATATGTCCTTCATTATAAGGTGCATAGTCGTAATATGACCTCCATTATACGGTGCCTAGTCTTTATGACCTCCATTTTAAGGAGTTTGGTCTTTACACGACCTCTGTTACAAGGTATTTACTATTTAGCCTTGACAAGAAACCAACATTCAAATTTATTGTTTTTATTACTGTTGTTTAATCTAAAATGTCGAGCACTTTCATCTCTTCCGTTCTTATCAAATTGAAGTGAAACAATACTTATTTCTGTTCCTTATTTTGTTCAAAGTCCTACTTTCTGTGCAATAACGCAATTTTTGCCTCACTGTCATTGTTCCAAGGTCTGTTTTTATCCAAAAAGCACTATTCAGTTCCCCTGTCATTATTTCAAGGACAATCCCCCTCGCAATAACACTGAAGTCTTGTTGTCATTGCCGTTGTTATCCGCCATTCAGATCCCCGTCATCAAGAGGGCAGCCGCCATGTCTGAAAAAGGAATCAACATCTTCGCCTCTCCTGGTCAGCCCCCGTGGATGAAAACGAACAACGACTACGTCGGGTACGGGCAGCTCCTGAAGGACATGTACCAGCCGTGGGCCAACTATTTCATCAAGTATGTGGGATTCGGTTGCCTTTTGTGATGCGAAGTATCGTCGTTGTACTCATGTATTTAGTCTTTTCATCATGTTTTAGTTTTCTGTAAAACAAAACTATTGAGATGGCTTTGTCTGTCCGTCCTCAGATATTATAAACTACTGAGGCTAGAGGGCTGCAAATTGGCATATTGATCATCCACCCTCCAATCATCAGACATTGCAAATTGCAGCCCTCTAGCCTCGGTAGTTTTAATTTTATTTAAGGTTAAAGTTATCCAAAATCGTGCTTCTGACAACGATGTAGGATATGCCATCACCAGGCCGTGGTTAAAGTTTCATGGGCCGCTGTTCATGCAGCATTATACCGAGACCACCGAAAGATAGATCAATTTGCGATGTCCTTGATTATACGCTGTACAAAGTTAGGTATACCTTAGTTTTACCAGACCACTGAGCTGATTAACAGCTCTCCTAGGGCTGGCCCGTAGGATTAGACTTATTTGACGTGGCTAAGAACCAATTGGTTACTTAGCAACGGGACCTACAGTTTATTGTGGAATCCGAACCACATTACAGCGAGAAATGAATTTCTATCACCAGAAATAAATTCCTCTGACTCTTCATCAGCCGACCGGGGAATTGAACTCCGGCCCATCGAGTGACAGTCCGCAGCTCTACCGACGCACCCAACGAAGAGATTTATACGCTGTACAGAAAGCTCGATTGCGCCGAAGAAACTTCGGCGCATTTTTTACTTGTTTATATTATAAAAGGATATGTCATTGTTGAAGTCTAGTTTTTTCTTTTCTTCGCGTTCTTTTTTGAAGTCTTTATTTATTATAATTTACTTTTGCTCTTGAGGTTATACTTACTTGTTGTATTCACAATAACCTCCTCGTGTTGTTGGTTCTCGATAGTGCACGATTTTTTACAGTAAATTTGATTGCCGCCACCTAGGATTCATTTCGATGTGTGAATGTATTTGTGAATTTCCTCTAATTCGTCCTAAAACATCCGTTTATACTTTTACCCTGCCTTTAAAACCTAGAAGCCGCTATCGACTACAAATTACAGATAACGATCACTAACAGATACGTTCATATCCATAGATTTCTCGACGGATACGCCGAAAACGGCGTCAAGATTTGGGGCGTGACGGCAGAAAACGAGCCGACGGCCGGCTACATTCACGGCTACCATTTCAACTGCATGGGTTTCACGGCTGAGGAGGAGAGGGAGTGGGTATCCGAGTACCTCGGGCCTACCCTGGAGGCTCATGGGTATGGAGATGTCGTACTCATGATCGTGGATGACAATAGACAGAATCTGCCCGAGCGTGCAGAAACGGTACGTAGATAATTCTCAGTAAAAGGTGTGAGGAATAAAGGACCTCTGGGACTGAGAAGTTCGACCCAGAAGTTATCTGATTTAAGTGATGAATGAACATGTGGAATTCAAATTACAGCTTCTTTTCTTTCTTTTAATTTATGAATACAGTTTTTGTACCTTGCAGGAGACTTCTCTACTAAGGCTTATAAAGCGTTCGCATCCTAAAGTAGATTTTCTAATAATAAATCCTGACTGATTTTTTCACCCTTCTCAAACCCTGAATAGCATTTTTTCTTATTTATTTTTCCCCTCTTCCTTTTTAGGCCCCAAACATTTTTTCTATAATTTTAGACTCTTAAATAATATTTTATTTTCCGTTTTTAAGTTTTCGCCTTTTTTGTCAATAAATGGTACGTTCTCACGCCATAAGAATTACCCCTTTCCTGATTTTTAGGCTTATACGACATTTTCTTCTTAGATGATATATCCTTCTTTTTAACCCGTAAGTGGTATTTTCTGGTTTTGATATTCCTAAATGGTAACCAATATCTTTTTCTCTCTCTCCCTCGAGACGACGAATCATTACTTGTAACAGCATTAGTAGCAGACGGGATCTTCCTTTGAAACGGCTCCCCTTTTCATTCCATTCCTCCTTTCCTTGTCCTTTCTTGAGAAGCAGAGAATTGCAGATTTCTGTCCATATCCGCAGGTGCTGAATGGCACAGCAGCTCTTAAGTACGTGGATGGGATCGCAGTCCATTGGTATACCGACAGTTCAAGCCCCGAGAAGCTCACCAGTACCCATGAGAAGTTCCCTGACTACTTCATCCTCGGGACAGAGGCGTGCCAAGGTTAGTCGTTTCCCTGGGGACACTTGGATAAATTATTGCCAACCCCGTACCAAACCAGAAAGAATAGAATACTGTATATAGAATTCAGACCCAAGGGCCGGACGCTGGGACCTGAGGTCATTCAGCGCTGAAACGGAAATTGGCAGGAAACGGGTTTGAAAGGTGTAACAGGAGGAAAACCTCGCAGTTGCACTATGAATCAATTTTTAGGCGAAGGTGGAAAGTTAGATGTAAGAAATAGAATATGAACGAAGGCACAGTACCAGGAATGAAAGGGGTTTCAGCTAGGTAACGAAGGGACGCTTCAAAGAACTTTAAATAATGCCTACAGCCCACCGCAAGAGGTGAACTGCCGGCACTACCCCCCTGTGGAGCCAGACCAGAAAGGGTATAGTTTGAATCCTGGCCAGGGTAGATGCATTTATATATATATTTCACTTTGGGTATGAATTATTCTCAGGGTAAAGTGAATTCCATGTTAAGGGGTATTTGTTATTTCTCTTTTGAAGTATATTCTCTACTTTTCAATTTCTTTTGTACTGAGCTTGCGTTTTTATTAGGACCTCTAAGCTTGTAGCATTCTCCTTTACCAATGAAGGTTGCATCCTGATTTATAATAATAATAATAATAATAATAATAATAATAATAATAATAATAATAATAATAATAATGTCTTTGCATTTTAGGGTTCGCTGGTCCCTTTGCCGAAAATCCCGTGCGTCTTGGGTTTTGGGACAGGCTGGAAACTTATGCCCACGACATCCTAGAGGTATGTCAGGATGGTCCGTACGTGTTGTGATGATGGCCATTGTCCTTGTGATCGCTGTCCTGGCTTTTGATTGCATGGTAATTTTCTTAGATTTGTTGATTGTATGATTATTGTCCTAGCTTCTGTTGATTCTGTCTTCATTGTCCTAGTTTTTGTTGACTCTTTGTTCATTGTCCTAGCTTTTGTTGATTCTGTGATCATTGTCCTAGCTTTTATTGATTCTTTGATGCTCATTGACCTTGCTTTGGTTGATTTTGTGATCATTGTCCTAGGTTTTGTTGATTCTCTGATGCTCATTGACCTTGCTTTTCTTGATTCTTTGTTGCTCATTGACCTTGCTTTTGTTTATTCTATAATGATCAATGCCCTAGCTTTCGTTCATTCTTTTATCATCATCTAGATGACTGCCGTTGTTCCAAATCCTACGACCATAGTCGTTGCAACACGAGTTTATATAAACCAATCATTCATTCATTTAATTACCTGTCACTTAACAAGTAGTAGTAGTAGTAGTAGTAGTAGTAGTAGTAGTAGTAGTAGTAGTAATCAGAATCTCATGAACCACAATCCACAGCTGAAATTGAGAGGGTGCAATCCACCATACACTTAAAATATTCACATTTATATTCCTCTCCATTCATCCCTTCCGTGAATATGAATCTGTTGATATATTAACTAACATCTCATGAACGATGGCCTACAACCTAATTAAATCCAGTTATCAGCATTATCCTCATAGTTCCTCAAACCCGTCTGTTAACAGGATGTGAACCACTGGGTCGCCGGATGGACGGAATGGAACCTCGCAGTAAACATGGAGGGCGGACCAAACTGGGCCAACATGTCTGCCGACGGTCCCATCATTGTGAATCCTGTAAGTGTGTAAGAGTATCCGAAAATTTTATGTTATTTTCCCCAATGATGGGTAATTGGGTTGAGATTTTTGAGCCAGAGAACAATCCCGATATGCCAATATGATTGTGGTTATGAAAGAGGAATGGAAATAGTCATTTTGCGTGTATTCTTCACACTAATACAAAGATATTTAATTTCACACCTAGTGTATGTAAATAAGTGCTTATGTATGTATTCATATACTTTTGATCTAAACTTATAGATCGTAATGAACACTAAATCATATATTTTCATGTCAGGATATTCCACTGTAATATGAAATGTCTAGAAAAGTTTATTTATACTTAGACAGTAAGCTAACCACTTTTAAACCTAGTGGTGGCTAGCAAAAGCTACTGTCTATCTATCTGTCTATCTATCTATCTATCTATCTATCTATCTATCTATATATATGTGTGTGTGTTGTAGACATTATCTATTATTGTGGAATTTCCTTCCATATACCTAAGTAAGACACTCTACTGAATCTTATGTATACATATATGAATATTTATGCTTCTTATATATGCACGTACATAAGTCACGTATGTAAGACAGAGCAAGAGTAGCACAAACTAAAATACGGTGTCACGTCAACAGGAAAAAGACGAATTCTACAAAAACCCGATGTTCTACGGCCTTGGCCACTTCTCCAAATTTGTCAAGGAGGGCGCAGTGAGGCTGGAACTGACCTCGGATGACCCGCATTCCCTAGAGTCTGCTGCCTTCAGAAATGAGGACGGGACGAGGGTGGTCATAATCCTCAACAGGTAATTGAGGGACTGAGCTTTCTTTAGAGGAACGAGAGAAGAAATTGTTTTTGTGTAGGCAGCTGTATTTCAATTAATTATTTGAAAGTGTAAGGGAGAGGTCTTTTTGGAGAAAAGGGTATATAGGCTTAGGCTTATTTAAATATCTGTACAAATCTTTAGATATACAAACACACAAACATACATATATATATATATATATATATATATATATATATATATATGTATATATATATATATTTATATATATATATATATATATATATATATATATATATATATATATATATATATATATATATATATATATATATATATATTTATATATATATATATATATATATATATATATATATATATATATATATATATATATATATATATATATATGTATATGTGTGTGTGTGTATAACGTTGCATTGAAAGAGCTTTTGATTCACACACTACCGTATTAATTTAAAATCCTCAGGCTGAGAGCAAATCCTTTTGCAGTTCATATGCACATAATATACATTCGCGCAAAGCGAGGTTAACATATATACGTGCATACACTTTTGTCGTGAGTTTTTATGCAACTGTTTTTCTCTGCCGCAGGTCCGAAACGGAGTTGGATGTGAGAGTGGAAGTTGAGGACCAAGGTACTATGGTAATTACGGTGGGACCCAGATCTCTCCAAACAGCATTATTTGCCTAAGAACTCAATAATGTGAACTTCATTATTGACTAAAATCATTCATCCTGTTTTCTGCCTATTTTCTTTAACGCTTATAGCTTTTCACCTGTTTTAGGTGAATCTGTTCTTTGCCTTGCGGCTAGATTCCACTGTTGCATAACAGTTGGTGGGCTTGAAGGTGTTTGTAACGCATGATGTCTCAGGAAAATCAAAGGATTGCAAGGTTTAAATGGAGTAACATTAACATTTTTCCGTGATTAGCATGATACAAGCGAAGTTGATATTAATAGCAAGAATATGAATAAAGAGGATTATGCCGCTATGGAAAGCCAGACCAGTCAAAAAGATTGCAGCAACGTGAATAGAAGTGAATAACTGGTAAATAAATATGAAAAAATAAAACTAAATCATATAAAGAACACATGTAATCTCTGTGCAATGAAAGCATGGGGACTTAGAAGAAGGAAATTTTGAAAAGGTTTGTGCTGTTGGAATGTATCACAAATGGGGAGGAAGTAAAGAGACGTTGGCCGGAAAATAGATCAGAGAGAGAGAGGGAGAGATGGTTTGGGTATATGGTGAGAGGGCCAAATAGAAGTGTGGTAGGCATGTCTGTTGGAGACAGCAGCTGGTTACGATAATCGTGGTATGGTTGAAACCCGCCAACTTCGCCTATGATACGCCTAGAGAAATATGTACTTGGGCGTATTATTTTCTTCAAATATCTCCTAAACTTACTGCCACGTTCACACCACACACGATTGATTGGTGACAAGCCTACCAGAATGGAGCTGGGTCAGTAAAGAGAACGTTGTTCCAATATCGCTTCATAATAAAGCTTTCAACTATAGTCTGATGAGGTAAAACCAGTCTCGGTCGGTGCCAAAAAAAAAATGGATTACGAAAGAATTGCAAGGCTCGTTGTATAAAATTGTAACCAGGAGATTTATAATAGTATGGATCCATGTAATGTGAGTATCAAACAGAGGAGAGAATTTTTCCTGAAATTGCGAAAACTTGACGCAAAAACCGATCCATTACAACAACAGACCCATGAGACTGGAACTGTTCAATAAGAGCATAAATGTTTCTCGCAAGTAATTCAGGGAAAATCTTGTATTAGAATTACCCTTGACGCATATTGAATGTTCAGTACACTTCCATTAAAATTTATACAATCTCAGTAAAGGAATTACAGCAAAGTATAAAAGATAAAGTAACAATTTTTATGAACGTTAATAATGAACTTTTGTAAGTCTCTTAATCTTGAATCGGTGATTCGGTAACAGAATGCCATGAGCTTTCTCAGCGGGCGAAGCACCTGTAAAAAATCGAAGTGTTTTACTCTTGTGCAACTTTCATATCGAACGATAGTAAAGCACGTGAAGTTAATTACCAAAGGTATGCATCAATTATGTAAAACCATGTATCATAAATTTAACAGATTAGCTATTATAAGTAGGGCTAGCTTATGTCAGGTTCTGGTAAAGGACCCAAAGTTCAGGTTATTCTGATTTATATTGGCGTCATGTCTTTTGACAGATATATCAGTTTTGAGTTTACACTCGCCCTTAAGCTAATGATTATGGAGGTTGCAAAAATAAAAAAACTGTTAATTGGTAACTGAAGAGAAGAAACTAAAGTAAATATGTCTACCTGTAAATAGGTGCATCTGACCAATTAAACATTCGTTTTCGTTGAAAATCCAAAATAATTAACCATTTAAGCAGCCTCCTTACGTCGAATAATAGTGGTGACCAGTGAAAACCAAGTTTAGGGTGAGGTAGAACAAATCTAGGCTTAATAAAGTAACGGGTTAAATCCTGAGTTCATAACCTAACCTAACCTTAGATGCTGTAACATACCTGCCCATCTGGACCCCCAATCTGGATCTGACCAAGGTTGCTGTAATTTACAGTGAAATACAGCAATGTGTTAGGATGTAACCTTTCAAAAAACAAATGGAACCTGGGACCCTGATTGGGGTTGGGGGTCCTTGCATCTCGTGGACCCCCAGCTAACCAGACTTATGTAGCTGTAAATCGCAGAAGCACTATTTGTTTACATACTTTGGTATCCGTGAAGGGATGGGACAACCCTGCCCCAACCCCCAAACCTAGTCTAGCAATAGGCCTAAACCCAAAGTCACTAGCTTAGATTACCAATGTTGCCTCCCCCCCCCACTTCCTCTCCCTATTGTACTTAGATGTAAGGTGGTAGATGATGAGCTAAGCTAACATTTTGGATGGGAATGGGTGCATTGTGAAGAAAAACCAAAGCTTTTTTTTTTTTTTATAAAATATGTGAAGGTGCTAATCTATTCCCAGTGTGGGTGGTAAGATATGCTTCAAGGTAAACGTCTGAACTCTAGTTTTACTGAGCTGTTATAGAGAATTGTGAAT
Organism: Macrobrachium rosenbergii; assembly: GCF_040412425.1. NCBI lineage: Eukaryota > Metazoa > Arthropoda > Malacostraca > Decapoda > Palaemonidae > Macrobrachium > Macrobrachium rosenbergii. The sequence goes on from NC_089782.1 coordinate 28,567,913, forward strand.
ATTATGGTGTATTATCGCCTTAAATATTATGGTAAATATACCATCGACTCAAATATTATGGTAAATACATCAACTCAAACATGAAGCATGAAGTCATGTATGGTTGAACAAACTGTTTTGAGAGAGAGAGAGAGAGAGAGAGAGAGAGAGAGAGAGAGAGAGAGAGAGAGAGAGAGAGAGAGAGAGAGAGATTCGTAAACAGTTCTTTAGGATCAGTATGACTTGAGGCATGCTAAATTAAATATGTTAATGAAGACAGCCGATGATGGAAATGATTAGGATCTTATATAATAATTACAGGCTCCAGTCATGTCAATTAATTTTAATATTGTTAAGGATAAACTTTAATGTGGTAATGATTATATTTAAATATAATAATGAAGCATCTGTGACATGTTATCACGACAGTGACTGGAAATGGTAATGAAGTGAAGTGAATGCATTACAATTAAGGAACATATAGATAAGTGCCAACAGTTACAGTAGGCAAGGCCTGAAAATGTTGTACTACAGAGGTCCTAGATAAATTCCTAGACGAGGTGGGAATCTAGGTAGAGGGAAGTGTAGAAAAGAGAAAGGAATATGGGGAGAGAGAAAGCTCATGTAACGTCTTAACTCCTTGTGAGATGGTTATGGAGCAAGAGCCCGTGCTGCCACAAGGCCAAATTAATCTTAAACATAAACGCTCTAACCCATTAGATGGAAAATCTGACATAGACCATTATTGATGATGATGAAGATTAGTAATACAAAGAATATTATAATGTCTTATCTGTGCTGGTACTGAATTTTCACTTTTAGAAAGATATTTAAATGAAAATGTATTATAAATGTTATTGAGATAACTGTCCAAATGGTTGGCAACATACCATCTGAGAGATATGAATTGCCAGTATGTAGGTGTCACTGAATCATCATGTATTTTTTGTACTGCTGAAATGCACTGTAATGTACTTCAAATTCAGTTGTGCTTTTTCTGACGATTGATAAGATAATGGGCACGGTTTGCCAACCGGATACATCCGTTTTTTAATATCGGAATGACATGTGAAGGTTATGGTTCCTTACCATTTTGTGTATTTGGAATAATGATGTAAAATACGTGGACTGTATAAAATGAGGGTGTTACTGTGTTAGCCATTGCAATATTGCACATAATTGTTTACAATCTTGATTGATGGGTGTTGTTCACTGGTGCCTTTCAGAAACGTGAAACTGTTTTTTTCGAAAATTCAAAGACGTGGATCATTTTTCCTAGTTTTTTAATCACTTTGAAAGCAGTGACTTCAATGACTTTGTTATTTTTTCATTGAAGGGAATATCTTCATGTTACTTTTTCCATTGAAGGCAGTTACTTTGTTATTTTTCCACTGAAGGCAATAACTTCATGTTATTTTTTCATTGAAGTCAGTAACTTCAATAACTTCTTGTTATTTTTCCATTGAAGGGAATAACTTCAATAACTTTTTTTTTAATCTTGGCAAGTCATTGTTACCGTGTAACAAAAATAACTATTTTTCTGAACTAATTATTGATTAGCCTCCGTGAGGTTATATAATTCATACAGATATTAGATGCGTTTCCGGCATCCGTGGGTTGTATTTGTGCATATAATTATTAATGAAAACTTGCTTTAATTTTCTTATTGTCTCTTAAATCTTAATAATCTTTTCAGTTAATGAAACACTAACATTTCATTTCTTTTTTTGTAATTTCTAAACAAAAGTGGATTTAACTAACTTTTAATAAAAGCAATATTGATTTTTGTGTGTCTTTTATTTCGTCCATGTCTGTTTGATCAAAATCAGAGTTACAATGAAAGTACGAAGACCTAGGATATTATAATTTCATCAATAACTGTTTCTGAAGGAAAATGTTCTGTAGACTATTATTATTATTATTATTATTATTATTATTATTATTATTATTATTATTATTATTATTATTATTATTATTATTATTCAGAAGATAAACACTGTTCATATGGAACAAGCCCACCACAGTGGCCATTGACATGAAATTGAAGCTGCCAAAGAATATTATGTTGTTCATTAGAAAGAAGTAACAGAAGGTAAAGGGAAATAGAGAAAGAAGAGATCAGTTATTAGGAAAGGGAAATAGATTAACAAATTAATAAATAAATAGACAAAGATGTCAGTAAATCATCAAAATAGAAGGAGAATTGCTTTAGGGTAGTAATGCTTTGCATCGTCACTTGAACTTTTGGAGAACTATACCAATAGGCCGCGTATTGGGGTAGTGCCTTCAATGCACCCCATGCGGTGCACTGTAGGCATTACTTAAGGTTCTTTGCAGCGTCCCTTCAGGCCCTAGCTGCAACCCCTTTCATTCCTTTTACTGTACCTCTGTTCATATTCTCTTCCATCTTGCTTTCCACAATCTCATAACAATTGATTCGTAGTGCAACTGCGAGGCTTTCTTCTTGTGACACCTTTCAAACCTTTTACTGTCAATTTCCATTTCAGCGCTGAATGACCTTATAGGTCCCAGCGCTTGGCCTTTGGTCTAAAATTTTATATTCCATTCCTTTCCATTCCTATACCAATAGGGGAAACAGGAACAAAATTACGAAAGTAAAAGAAATAATGAAAAGAAATGAACAATCTTTTCGCTTTATTTGTTGAATTTTTTTTTTCATTTTCCAGCAGAGGCCGACGGGAGGGTCCGCTCGTTGCTTCTTACTAGACCGGTACTCAATGAAATAAAAAGACTGGCGCCAAGCCTTGAAGGGAACAACATGGTTGCTTCTTATGTAAAGTAAGGTAGTAACAGATCATATGTGTGCACAGAAGCGGAGGAAGAATACTGGAGTATGGAGAAAAGACCAGGAAAAACAGAAGAAAGGAGAGAATACCGAAGCAGATCATAAATGTAAGGGAAAACAGACACTGATTAAAACTACTGAATCATTGTGGTAATAATAATAATAATAATAATAATAATAATGCATGAAATCTTCAAGTGACCTTCATTTAGAACTGAACACGTGACCAATCAAAAATACACTACACCATTTTTCTGTGAGAAACAACATGTGTTTAGTTATCACACCGGACAAGCAATCAGGTTAACGAAAAAAATATATCTTATCTACTAGACATTTATGCATTTTGAAAGTATATTATAGCTGTCTGCATCACTGATTTGGCATTGGTAATTACACGTATGTCAAGGTGAACGCAATGTGGTTACCAATATCATTCTTTGTGGTGATATTACCGTCCATTACTCATGGTAAGTTTTAGTTACTTAATATATTTTTTTTTATTAATCTGTTGTTTTTGTTGGCTGTAACTACATTTCTTCTGTGTCTCTTTGTTAGAGAATTGCAATCTAGGTAAGTTTAGTTGTGATAAATGATCTAATTATTGCTGAATTCATCTGTAATTTTCATCCATTTCATGTATTATTGCTGTACTGAATTACGTTGTCATTTTCGTTCATTTCTTGTAATTATTGCTGGATTCAGTTGTCATTTTCAGCCCCACTTTCTTATCATCTCTGTATTAACTACCCCGTAGAAGGGTAATACCGTCAGTGCACCTCATGCGGTGCACTGCAGGCATTACTTAAGGTTCTTTGCAGCGCGCCCTCGGCTCCTAGCTGCAACCCCTTTCGTTCCTTTTACTGTACCTCCTTTCATATTCTCTTTCTTCCATCTAACTTTCCACCCTCTCTAACAAGTGTTTCATAGAACAACTGCGAGGTTTTCCTCCTGTTACACCTTTCAAACCTTTTACTGTCAATTTCCGTTTCAGCGATGAATGACCGCATATATCCCAGCACTTGGCCTTTGGCCTAAACTCTATATTCAGTTTATGCAAGGGCGCGTGCTGGCATAAAGCCAACCTCATCTCAACCAACACACTAACCGCCTTTAACAAAAACGTTTCAGGACAAGATGAAGGACTCCCGTGCATTCAGAGGACCTTCGACCAGAACTCCTTCGTCTGCGTGTGCAACGCCACCTACTGCGACACCCTGCCCCGCCCCTCGACGCCCATGAAAGGGCAGTTTGCCGTGTACACTTCCGACCTCAGCTCGAAGAGGTTCTTCAAGAGTGTCCACGATTTCGAACCTGGAAGTGGAGGTGAGTCGGCTTTTGATTCTCCTCGTCGATATTTTTATTGATATATAAATACTGTATAATATATATATCTATAAATACGTATATATATATGTATAAATACACACACACACACACACACATATATATATGTATGTATATATTACTTTCACAGAGGACCTTAGTGATACAAAAGTTTCAAAAGAGGAGATTCTTCATTCCCAAGCTTTCCAAGGCTAGTCTGCCTCCATCTTCAAGGAACCAGATATTTTTTTCCTCTGAGATGGAGGCAGATAAGCCTCTGAAAACTTGTAAATAAAGAATATATATATATATATATATATATATATATATATATATATATATATATATATACACATTTATATATGTATATAAATATATATTTACCATACTGATTTTTATGTATGAATGATTACGTACTTACAAGAAGCATCACATTTGTACCTCTGTTTTTGAATATATATGTATATATCATCCCTTACTGATTACATCTATATTATGACGCACACACAACAAACATCACGAATAACATCAGCTATCCTCATCAGGCTCCGAGGCTCCAGAAGTGGTGAACTTCAAACTGGGTTCAACATCATTCCAGGCGATGTTGGGATGGGGGGGAGCCTTCACAGATTCCGCATCTCTGAACATCCTCACTCTCTCGACTGAGGCTCAGGATATGCTGCTAAGGTGAGTTTGGGGGTCATGTAATAATAATAATAATAATAATAATATTCTTTATATCAGCTCAGGGCCATATACATGGGATATACAAAGTAGAGACAATACAATACAATACACAATCTAGATGCAGGAGAAGAAATTACAAAAATTATAACTGGCAATATTCACAAGTTACTGACCAGCGCTGAATGACCTCATAGGTCCCCGTGCTTGGCCTAGACTCTATATATATTTCATTCCATTCCATCCAACAAGTTCCTGAGTCAGTAATGAAACTAGTATTCATAATAGTGGTAACGACAGTAATGATATTGAGAATAATAGTAACAATAAAAAAAAAACAATAAAAGCTCATAAGACCGTGAAAAGAAGGAGTTAGAGAAGCTGGACAGCAAGATCAAAGATATCAGTTCTTTCTTCCTCCTCCTCCTCCTCCTCCTCCAAGGTCGTACTTCTCCGAGTCCGGGATCGAGTACACCATCGGGCGCATCAATATGGGAGGCTGCGACTTCTCTTGGAGGGCTTACACTTGTGATGACTTCGAGGGCGACGTCTCACTCGAGAAGTTCGAGTTGCAGCCCGAGGACCTCGACTATAAGGTGAAGGTCTTGCTGCTTTTTTTTTTTTTTTGCTTTAGGTTTTAATGTTTGGTTTTATTGTTACCTACAGTATGAGGTATTTGGCGTCATTATTGCCCATTGTATTACATTATCACCTAGAGTATAAGGTTTGATCTTTATATGATCCCCATATTAAAGGAAGATCTTACTATGACCTTCATTATAAAGTGTTTGGTCTTGGTAGTATTACCCAATTATAATAAATGGTCTTAATGTGACCTCCATTATAAGGTGCATAGTCTTAATATGACCTCCATTATAAGGTGCTTAGTCTTAATATGACCTCCATTATAAGGTGCATAGTCTTAATATGGCCTCCTTTATAAGGTGCATAGTCTTTATGACCTCCATTATAAGGTGCATAGTCGTAATATTACCTCCATTATAAGGTGCATAGTCTTTATGACCTCCATTTTAAGGTGGATAGTCTTAATATGGCCAATTTGACCTCCATAATAAGGAGTTTGGTCTCACATTACCTCCATTTGGTCTTGGTAGTATTACCCAATTATAATGAATGGTCTTAATGTGACCTCCGCTGTAAGGTGCATAGTCTTAATATGACCTCCATTATAAGGTGCATAATCTTAATATGACCTCCATTATAAGGTGCATAGTCTTAATATGACCTCCTTTATAAGGTGCATAGTCTTTATGACCTCCATTATAAGGTGCATAGTCGTAATATGACCTCCATTATAAGGTGCATAGTCTTTATGAACTCCATTTTAAGGTGGATAGTCTTAATATGGCCAATTTGACCTCCATGATAAGGAGTTTGGTCTCACATTACCTCCATTACGAGGTAGTAGTCTTGACAAGAAACCAAAATTCAAATTAAGTGTTTTTATTACTGTTATTAAATCTGAAATGTCGAGCACTTTTATCTCTTCCACTCTTATAAAATTTAAGTGAAACATCACTTACTTCTGTTCCTTATTTTGTTGAAAATCCTACACAATTTTTGTCTCACCGTTATTGTTCCAAGGTCTGCTTTTATCCAAAAAGCACTATTCAGTTCCCCTGTCATTATTTCAAGGACAATCCCCCTCGCAATAACGCTGAAGTCTTGTTGTCATTGCCGTTGTTATCCGCCATTCAGATCCCCGTCATCAAGAGGGCAGCCGCCATGTCTGAAAAAGGAATCAACATCTTCGCCTCTCCCTGGTCAGCCCCTCCGTGGATGAAGACCAACAACGACTACGTCGGGTACGGGCAGCTCCTGAAGGACATGTACCAGCCGTGGGCCAACTATTTCATCAAGTATGTGGGATTCGGTTGCCTTTTGTGATGCGAAGTATCGTCGTTGTACTCTTGTATTTAGTCTATCCGTCATGTTTTAGTTTTCTGTAAAAGAAAACTATTGAGATGGCTTTGTCTGTCCGTGTGCACTTTCTCTGTCCGCCCTCAGATCTTAAAAACTACTGAGGCTAGAGGGCTGCAAATTGGCATATTGATCATCCACCCTCCAATCATCAAGCATTCCAAATTGCGGCCCTCTAGCCTCAGTAGTTTTGATTATATTTAAGGTTAAAGTTACCCATAATCGTGCTTCTGACAACGATATAGGATAGGCCACCACCGGGCCGTGATAAAGTTTCATGGGCCGCTGTTTATACAGCGTTATACCGAGACCACCGAAAGACAGATCTATTTTCTATGGCCTTGATTATACGCTGTACAGAGAGCTCGATTGCGCCGAAGGAACTTCGGCGCATTTTTTACTTGTTTATATTACAAAAGGATATGTCATTGTTGCAGTCTAGTTTTTTCTTTTCTTCGCGTTCTTTTTTGAAGTCTTTATTTATTATAATTTACTTTTGCTCTTGAGGTTATACTTACTTGTTGTATTCACAATAACCTCCTCGCGTTGTTGGTTGTCGCTAGTGCACGATTTTTTACAGTAAATTTGATTGCCGCCACCTAGATTTCATGTCGAAGGGTGAATGTATTTGTGAATGTCCTCTAATTCGTCCTAAAACATCCGTTTATACTTTTACCCTGCCTTTAAAATCTAAAAGTCACTATCGACTACAAATTACAGATAACGATCACTAAGAGATACGTTCATATCCATAGATTTCTCGACGGATACGCCGAAAACGGCGTCAAGATTTGGGGCGTGACGGCAGAAAACGAGCCGACGGCTGGATACGTTCCCGACTACCATTTCAACTGCATGGGTTTCACGGCTGAGGAGGAGAGGGTGTGGGTATCCGAGTACCTCGGGCCTACCCTGGAGGCTCATGGGTATGGAGATGTCGTACTCATGATCAATGATGACCAAAGACAGTTTCTGCCAGAGCGTGCAGAAACGGTACGTAGATAATTCACAGTAAAAGGTGCACTGTAAGCATTACTTAAGGTTCTTCGGCCCCTAGCTGCAACCTCTTTCGTTGCTTTTACTGTACATCCTTTCATATTCTCTTTCTTCCAACTTACATTCCACCCTCTCCTAACAATTGATTCATAGTGCAACGGCGTTTCAAACCTTCTTACTGTCAATTTCCATTTCAGCGCTGAATGACCCCATGGGTCCCAGTGCTTGGCCTTTATCCTAAATTCTGTATTCAATTCAGGTTATTATGAAGTAAGAGGACGTAAAGGAAAATACAGAAAGAAGAGACCTCACTGAATAAAAAGAAAAAATAAATTGATAAATAGATAAAAATGTATTAAAATTCAAAGAGAATAGCATTATGGTAGTAATGCATTGCATCTTCGCTTAAACTCTTAAATTTCCAACTGCACGACGTCCTCTGTAGGGATTCTGTTCCACGGCCCAACGGTGTGAGGAATAAAGGACCTCAGGAACTGAGAAGTTCTGTAAAGTCACCACATCGGCGTCAGCGGAGTGCTTCACAGGCGTCATTAATTAAGTCTCCGCTAAGCAAGTTTTCTTTGTGCAGTGATGAATGAACATGTGGATTTCAAATTACATCTTTTCTTTCTTTGAATTTATAAATACAGTCTTTGTACCTTGCAGGCTACTTCTGTACTAAGGCTCGTGAATAGCATTTTGTTTTTCCCGTCTTCATTTTTAGGTCCCAAGCATTATTTTTTCTATCATTTTAGACATTAAATGATATTTTATTTTTCGCAGCTAAGTTTTCGCCTTTTTTGGCCCTTTCCCCCTATTTAAGCCCTCTGTGACATTTTCTTCGTAAATGATACATCCATTTTACCCCAATTACTGTTTTCTGATTTTCACGGTCCTAAAATGGTAGCAGATATCTTTCTCTCCCCCTCCTCAGGCGATAAATCAGTACTAGTAATAGTAGTAGTAGCAGACGGGATTTGCCTTTGAAACGGCTCCCATGCTCGTCTTAGTCTTCCTTTGTCTGCCCTTTCTGAACGGCACAGAATCACAGATTTCTGTCTATCCGTAGGTGCTGAACGGCACAGAATCAC